>NW_028114006.1:0-166400 GCF_964289735.1 Phaethon aethereus | reverse complement strand
TGTCTCCTCTGCCTTCTCCACCTGCTCCTCCTTCGCCTGCCTCCTCCTGGCCCTTGTTAGGTCCTCCTCCTCCTTCCCCTCTTCCTCTTTCCTCCTGCTGTCTCCTCTTACTCCCTGTTTTTTCCTCTTGCCTCCTCCTCCTCCTCCTCCTCCTCTCATATTCCCCTCTCCTCCAGCAAGCAGCAAGAAGAGCAGCAGCAGCAGGAGGGAACAGCTGGCTAAGGAACGTCACGGAGGCAAGAGAAGGCGGACGAGGAGGAGGAGAGGGGAGGCAAGACGAGGAGGATGCCACCGGAGGCAAGAAGAGCCAAGAGGAGGGTGCGGACCAGGATGCCAGAGGAGGCAACAAGATGCAAGACGAGGCAAGAGGAGGAGAAAGAGCAGGAGGAGGTGGAGGAGGAGGAAGCAAGAGGAGGTAAGAGAAGGCTGCGACACTATGAGGCAAGAGGAGGAGGAGGCAAGAGGTGGCCAAAGCAGGCCAAAGCAACAAGTGGCGACAGGAGGAAGACGCGAAAGGAGGAGGAGGCGGAGCAGTCAAGCAGAGAAGGAGGAGGCAAGAGGTGGCAAGAGGAGGAGGAGACCGAAGAAAAAAGGCAGCGGGTGGAAGAGGAGAAGAAATGAAGCAATGGCAAGCAACGGAGGAGCAAGGGGAAAAGGAGAAGGAAGGAGGAGGCCTGTGGAGGCAAGAGCAGAGCACTGGAGCAAGTGGAGGAGGAGGCAAGAGCTGTCACCAAGAGGCCCGGGAAGGAGGAGGATGTCTCTTTCGTTTCCTTTGGCCTGCTCTTACCTGCTCTTGCCTCCACTTGCCTCCTCCCTCATCCTGTCGCCTCCTGCTTCCTCCTCTTGACTCCACCGCCTCTGCTCATCCTCCCCTTTTTCTGCTTTTTCTCCCTTTTTGTTCCTGCACATCTTTGTACCGCGTAGCCTCCTGCTCTTCGTCATCCTCCTCCTCTTTCCATTCCTCCTCCCCCTTGCTCCTTCTCCTGTTCCTTTTTGGCTGCTCCCTCCTCCTGCAGATTCTCCTCCTCTCCATCCTCCTCCACTTACACCTCTTCTTCTCCCTAACCGCCTCTCCCCCTCCTCTTCCTTAGGTAGCCTCCCATCATCTCCCATTGCTTCCTCCTGCTAATTCCTTCTACTCCTTCCGTTGCCTCCTTCGGCCCCTTGTTCCCTATGGCTCCTCCACCGACTCCTACTCATGCTTCTCCTCCTTCTCTTCTGTCACCTCTTCTTGAACCCTATTGCCTAATGTGTCTGGCACCTCCTCCTTCTCCTGTTACCCTGTGGCCTTCTCCTCCTCCTGCTTTTGCCTCCTCTTGTCTCCCCGGGTATCTTGTGGCCTCATCCTCTTTCTCTTCCGATTGCCTCCTTGGGACTAGTCATTCTTTACGTGTTCTGTCCTGCTCTGTCCTCCTCTTGCGTCCTCTTTGACCTCCTGCCTCCTCTTGCCTCCTTCTCCATCTTTTACATCTTGTTTACATCTTTTTCCATCTTCTGGCCTCCAGTTTCCTTCTGTGGCCGCTCCTTCTGCCCTCCTCCTCCTACCTGCTGTTGTCTTTTGCCTCCTCTTCCTCCCTACCTTCCTAAACCTTCTCTTGCCTCCTGTTGGCTCCCGTTCCTCCGGTCGCCTCCTCTTCTGCAGCTCGCAGGCCTCCTCTCATCAACCGTTGCCTTCTGCTGCCTCCGGTTGCCTCCTCTTGCTCATCCTTCTCTTGTCTCCTCTGCCTTCTCCACCTGCTCCTCCTTCGCCTGCCTCCTCCTGGCCCTTGTTAGGTCCTCCTCCTCCTTCCCCTCTTCCTCTTTCCTCCTGCTGTCTCCTCTTACTCCCTGTTTTTTCCTCTTGCCTCCTCCTCCTCCTCCTCCTCTCATATTCCCCTCTCCTCCAGCAGGCAGCAAGAAGAGCAGCAGCAGCAGGAGGGAACAGCTGGCTAAGGAACGTCACGGAGGCAAGAGAAGGCGGACGAGGAGGAGGAGAGGGGAGGCAAGACGAGGAGGATGCCACCGGAGGCAAGAAGAGCCAAGAGGAGGGTGCGGACCAGGATGCCAGAGGAGGCAACAAGATGCAAGACGAGGCAAGAGGAGGAGAAAGAGCAGGAGGAGGTGGAGGAGGAGGAAGCAAGAGGAGGTAAGAGAAGGCTGCGACACTATGAGGCAAGAGGAGGAGGAGGCAAGAGGTGGCCAAAGCAGGCCAAAGCAACAAGTGGCGACAGGAGGAAGACGCGAAAGGAGGAGGAGGCGGAGCAGTCAAGCAGAGAAGGAGGAGGCAAGAGGTGGCAAGAGGAGGAGGAGACCGAAGAAAAAAGGCAGCGGGTGGAAGAGGAGAAGAAATGAAGCAATGGCAAGCAACGGAGGAGCAAGGGGAAAAGGAGAAGGAAGGAGGAGGCCTGTGGAGGCAAGAGCAGAGCACTGGAGCAAGTGGAGGAGGAGGCAAGAGCTGTCACCAAGAGGCCCGGGAAGGAGGAGGATGTCTCTTTCGTTTCCTTTGGCCTGCTCTTGCCTGCTCTTGCCTCCACTTGCCTCCTCCCTCATCCTGTCGCCTCCTGCTTCCTCCTCTTGACTCCACCGCCTCTGCTCATCCTCCCCTTTTTCTGCTTTTTCTCCCTTTTTGTTCCTGCACATCTTTGTACCGCGTAGCCTCCTGCTCTTCGTCATCCTCCTCCTCTTTCCATTCCTCCTCCTCCCCTTGCTCCTTCTCCTGTTCCTTTTTGGCTGCTCCCTCCTCCTGCAGATTCTCCTCCTCTCCATCCTCCTCCACTTACACCTCTTCTTCTCCCTAACCGCCTCTCCCCCTCCTCTTCCTTAGGTAGCCTCCCATCGTCTCCCATTGCTTCCTCCTGCTAATTCCTTCTACTCCTTCCGTTGCCTCCTTCGGCCCCTTGTTCCCTATGGCTCCTCCACCGACTCCTACTCATGCTTCTCCTCCTTCTCTTCTGTCACCTCTTCTTGAACCCTATTGCCTAATGTGTCTGGCACCTCCTCCTTCTCCTGTTACCCTGTGGCCTTCTCCTCCTCCTGCTTTTGCCTCCTCTTGTCTCCCCGGGTATCTTGTGGCCTCATCCTCTTTCTCTTCCGGTTGCCTCCTTGGGACTAGTCATTCTTTACGTGTTCTGTCCTGCTCTGTCCTCCTCTTGCGTCCTCTTTGACCTCCTGCCTCCTCTTGCCTCCTTCTCCGCCTCCTTCGCCTTCTTTTACTCCTCTTCTGGCCTCCGGTTTCCTTCTGTGGCCGCTCCTCCTGCCCTCCTCCTCCTACCTGCTGTTGTCTTTTGCCTCCTCTTCCTCCCTACCTTCCTAAACCTTCTCTTGCCTCCTGTTGGCTCCCATTCCCTCCGGTCGCCTCCTCTTCTGCAGCTCGCAGGCCTCCTCTCATCAACTGTTGCCTTCTGCTGCCTCCGGTTGCCTCCTCTTGCTCATCCTTCTCTTGTCTCCTCTGCCTTCTCCACCTGCTCCTCCTTCGCCTGCCTCCTCCTGGCCCTTGTTAGGTCCTCCTCCTCCTTCCCCTCTTCCTCTTTCCTCCTGCTGTCTCCTCTTACTCCCTGTTTTTTCCTCTTGCCTCCTCCTCCTCCTCCTCCTCTCATATTCCCCTCTCCTCCAGCAGGCAGCAAGAAGAGCAGCAGCAGCAGGAGGGAACAGCTGGCTAAGGAACGTCACGGAGGCAAGAGAAGGCGGACGAGGAGGAGGAGAGGGGAGGCAAGACGAGGAGGATGCCACCGGAGGCAAGAAGAGCCAAGAGGAGGGTGCGGACCAGGATGCCAGAGGAGGCAACAAGATGCAAGACGAGGCAAGAGGAGGAGAAAGAGCAGGAGGAGGTGGAGGAGGAGGAAGCAAGAGGAGGTAAGAGAAGGCTGCGACACTATGAGGCAAGAGGAGGAGGAGGCAAGAGGTGGCCAAAGCAGGCCAAAGCAACAAGTGGCGACAGGAGGAAGACGCGAAAGGAGGAGGAGGCGGAGCAGTCAAGCAGAGAAGGAGGAGGCAAGAGGTGGCAAGAGGAGGAAGAGACCGAAGAAAAAAGGCAGCGGGTGGAAGAGGAGAAGAAATGAAGCAATGGCAAGCAACGGAGGAGCAAGGGGAAAAGGAGAAGGAAGGAGGAGGCCTGTGGAGGCAAGAGCAGAGCACTGGAGCAAGTGGAGGAGGAGGCAAGAGCTGTCACCAAGAGGCCCGGGAAGGAGGAGGATGTCTCTTTCGTTTCCTTTGGCCTGCTCTTGCCTGCTCTTGCCTCCACTTGCCTCCTCCCTCATCCTGTCGCCTCCTGCTTCCTCCTCTTGACTCCACCGCCTCTGCTCATCCTCCCCTTTTTCTGCTTTTTCTCCCTTTTTGTTCCTGCACATCTTTGTACCGCGTAGCCTCCTGCTCTTCGTCATCCTCCTCCTCTTTCCATTCCTCCTCCTCCCCTTGCTCCTTCTCCTGTTCCTTTTTGGCTGCTCCCTCCTCCTGCAGATTCTCCTCCTCTCCATCCTCCTCCACTTACACCTCTTCTTCTCCCTAACCGCCTCTCCCCCTCCTCTTCCTTAGGTAGCCTCCCATTGTCTCCCATTGCTTCCTCCTGCTAATTCCTTCTACTCCTTCCGTTGCCTCCTTCGGCCCCTTGTTCCCTATGGCTCCTCCACCGACTCCTACTCATGCTTCTCCTCCTTCTCTTCTGTCACCTCTTCTTGAACCCTATTGCCTAATGTGTCTGGCACCTCCTCCTTCTCCTGTTACCCTGTGGCCTTCTCCTCCTCCTGCTTTTGCCTCCTCTTGTCTCCCCGGGCATCTTGTGGCCACATCCTCTTTCTCTTCCGTTTGCCTCCTTGGGACTAGTCATTCTTTACGTGTTCTGTCCTGCTCTGTCCTCCTCTTGCGTCCTCTTTGACCTCCTGCCTCCTCTTACCTCCTTCTCCGCCTCCTTCTCCATCTTTTACATCTTGTTTACATCTTTTTCCATCTTCTGGCCTCCAGTTTCCTTCTGTGGCCGCTCCTTCTGCCCTCCTCCTCCTACCTGCTGTTGTCTTTTGCCTCCTCTTCCTCCCTACCTTCCTAAACCTTCTCTTGCCTCCTGTTGGCTCCCGTTCCCTCCGGTCGCCTCCTCTTCTGCAGCTCGCAGGCCTCCTCTCATCAACTGTTGCCTTCTGCTGCCTCCGGTTGCCTCCTCTTGCTCATCCTTCTCTTGTCTCCTCTGCCTTCTCCACCTGCTCCTCCTTCGCCTGCCTCCTCCTGGCCCTTGTTAGGTCCTCCTCCTCCTTCCCCTCTTCCTCTTTCCTCCTGCTGTCTCCTCTTACTCCCTGTTTTTTCCTCTTGCCTCCTCCTCCTCCTCCTCCTCCTCTCATATTCCCCTCTCCTCCAGCAAGCAGCAAGAAGAGCAGCAGCAGCAGGAGGGAACAGCTGGCTAAGGAACGTCACGGAGGCAAGAGAAGGCGGACGAGGAGGAGGAGAGGGGAGGCAAGACGAGGAGGATGCCACCGGAGGCAAGAAGAGCCAAGAGGAGGGTGCGGACCAGGATGCCAGAGGAGGCAACAAGATGCAAGACGAGGCAAGAGGAGGAGAAAGAGCAGGAGGAGGTGGAGGAGGAGGAAGCAAGAGGAGGTAAGAGAAGGCTGCGACACTATGAGGCAAGAGGAGGAGGAGGCAAGAGGTGGCCAAAGCAGGCCAAAGCAACAAGTGGCGACAGGAGGAAGACGCGAAAGGAGGAGGAGGCGGAGCAGTCAAGCAGAGAAGGAGGAGGCAAGAGGTGGCAAGAGGAGGAGGAGACCGAAGAAAAAAGGCAGCGGGTGGAAGAGGAGAAGAAATGAAGCAATGGCAAGCAACGGAGGAGCAAGGGGAAAAGGAGAAGGAAGGAGGAGGCCTGTGGAGGCAAGAGCAGAGCACTGGAGCAAGTGGAGGAGGAGGCAAGAGCTGTCACCAAGAGGCCCGGGAAGGAGGAGGATGTCTCTTTCGTTTCCTTTGGCCTGCTCTTACCTGCTCTTGCCTCCACTTGCCTCCTCCCTCATCCTGTCGCCTCCTGCTTCCTCCTCTTGACTCCACCGCCTCTGCTCATCCTCCCCTTTTTCTGCTTTTTCTCCCTTTTTGTTCCTGCACATCTTTGTACCGCGTAGCCTCCTGCTCTTCGTCATCCTCCTCCTCTTTCCATTCCTCCTCCTCCCCTTGCTCCTTCTCCTGTTCCTTTTTGGCTGCTCCCTCCTCCTGCAGATTCTCCTCCTCTCCATCCTCCTCCACTTACACCTCTTCTTCTCCCTAACCGCCTCTCCCCCTCCTCTTCCTTAGGTAGCCTCCCATCATCTCCCATTGCTTCCTCCTGCTAATTCCTTCTACTCCTTCCGTTGCCTCCTTCGGCCCCTTGTTCCCTATGGCTCCTCCACCGACTCCTACTCATGCTTCTCCTCCTTCTCTTCTGTCACCTCTTCTTGAACCCTATTGCCTAATGTGTCTGGCACCTCCTCCTTCTCCTGTTACCCTGTGGCCTTCTCCTCCTCCTGCTTTTGCCTCCTCTTGTCTCCCCGGGTATCTTGTGGCCTCATCCTCTTTCTCTTCCGATTGCCTCCTTGGGACTAGTCATTCTTTACGTGTTCTGTCCTGCTCTGTCCTCCTCTTGCGTCCTCTTTGACCTCCTGCCTCCTCTTGCCTCCTTCTCCATCTTTTACATCTTGTTTACATCTTTTTCCATCTTCTGGCCTCCAGTTTCCTTCTGTGGCCGCTCCTCCTGCCCTCCTCCTCCTACCTGCTGTTGTCTTTTGCCTCCTCTTCCTCCCTACCTTCCTAAACCTTCTCTTGCCTCCTGTTGGCTCCCGTTCCCTCCGGTCGCCTCCTCTTCTGCAGCTCGCAGGCCTCCTCTCATCAACTGTTGCCTTCTGCTGCCTCCGGTTGCCTCCTCTTGCTCATCCTTCTCTTGTCTCCTCTGCCTTCTCCACCTGCTCCTCCTTCGCCTGCCTCCTCCTGGCCCTTGTTAGGTCCTCCTCCTCCTTCCCCTCTTCCTCTTTCCTCCTGCTGTCTCCTCTTACTCCCTGTTTTTTCCTCTTGCCTCCTCCTCCTCCTCCTCCTCTCATATTCCCCTCTCCTCCAGCAAGCAGCAAGAAGAGCAGCAGCAGCAGGAGGGAACAGCTGGCTAAGGAACGTCACGGAGGCAAGAGAAGGCGGACGAGGAGGAGGAGAGGGGAGGCAAGACGAGGAGGATGCCACCGGAGGCAAGAAGAGCCAAGAGGAGGGTGCGGACCAGGATGCCAGAGGAGGCAACAAGATGCAAGACGAGGCAAGAGGAGGAGAAAGAGCAGGAGGAGGTGGAGGAGGAGGAAGCAAGAGGAGGTAAGAGAAGGCTGCGACACTATGAGGCAAGAGGAGGAAGGCAAGAGGTGGCCAAAGCAGGCCAAAGCAACAAGTGGCGACAGGAGGAAGACGCGAAAGGAGGAGGAGGCGGAGCAGTCAAGCAGAGAAAGAGGAGGCAAGAGGTGGCAAGAGGAGGAGGAGACCGAAGAAAAAAGGCAGCGGGTGGAAGAGGAGAAGAAATGAAGCAATGGCAAGCAACGGAGGAGCAAGGGGAAAAGGAGAAGGAAGGAGGAGGCCTGTGGAGGCAAGAGCAGAGCACTGGAGCAAGTGGAGGAGGAGGCAAGAGCTGTCACCAAGAGGCCCGGGAAGGAGGAGGATGTCTCTTTCGTTTCCTTTGGCCTGCTCTTGCCTGCTCTTGCCTCCACTTGCCTCCTCCCTCATCCTGTTGCCTCCTGCTTCCTCCTCTTGACTCCACCGCCTCTGCTCATCCTCCCCTTTTTCTGCTTTTTCTCCCTTTTTGTTCCTGCACATCTTTGTACCGCGTAGCCTCCTGCTCTTCGTCATCCTCCTCCTCTTTCCATTCCTCCTCCTCCCCTTGCTCCTTCTCCTGTTCCTTTTTGGCTGCTCCCTCCTCCTGCAGATTCTCCTCCTCTCCATCCTCCTCCACTTACACCTCTTCTTCTCCCTAACAGCCTCTCCCCCTCCTCTTCCTTAGGTAGCCTCCCATCGTCTCCCATTGCTTCCTCCTGCTAATTCCTTCTACTCCTTCCGTTGCCTCCTTCGGCCCCTTGTTCCCTATGGCTCCTCCACCGACTCCTACTCATGCTTCTCCTCCTTCTCTTCTGTCACCTCTTCTTGAACCCTATTGCCTAATGTGTCTGGCACCTCCTCCTTCTCCTGTTACCCTGTGGCCTTCTCCTCCTCCTGCTTTTGCCTCCTCTTGTCTCCCCGGGTATCTTGTGGCCTCATCCTCTTTCTCTTCCGATTGCCTCCTTGGGACTAGTCATTCTTTACGTGTTCTGTCCTGCTCTGTCCTCCTCTTGCGTCCTCTTTGACCTCCTGCCTCCTCTTGCCTCCTTCTCCATCTTTTACATCTTTTTTACATCTTTTTCCATCTTCTGGCCTCCGGTTTCCTTCTGTGGCCACTCCTCCTGCTCTCTTCCTCCTACCTGCTGTTGTCTTTTGCCTCCTCTTCCTCCCTACCTTCCTAAACCTTCTCTTGCCTCCTGTTGGCTCCCGTTCCCTCCGGTCGCCTCCTCTTCTGCAGCTCGCAGGCCTCCTCTCATCAACTGTTGCCTTCTGCTGCCTCCGGTTGCCTCCTCTTGCTCATCCTTCTCTTGTCTCCTCTGCCTTCTCCACCTGCTCCTCCTTCGCCTGCCTCCTCCTGGCCCTTGTTAGGTCCTCCTCCTCCTTCCTCTCTTCCTCTTTCCTCCTGCTGTCTCCTCTTACTCCCTGTTTTTTCCTCTTGCCTCCTCCTCCTCCTCCTCGTCCTCCTCATATTCCCCTCTCCTCCAGCAGGCAGCAAGAAGAGCAGCAGCAGCAGGAGGGAACAGCTGGCTAAGGAACGTCACGGAGGCAAGAGAAGGCGGACGAGGAGGAGGAGAGGGGAGGCAAGACGAGGAGGATGCCACCGGAGGCAAGAAGAGCCAAGAGGAGGGTGCGGACCAGGATGCCAGAGGAGGCAACAAGAGGCAAGGGGAGGCAAGAGGAGGAGGAAGAGCAGGACGAGGTGGAGGAGGAGGAAGCAAGAGGAGGTAAGAGGAGGCAAGAGGAGGAGGAGGCAAGAGGAGGCCAAAGGAGGCCAAAGCAACAAGTGGCGACAGGAGGAAGACGCGAAAGGAGGAGGAGGCGGAGCAGTCAAGCAGAGAAGGAGGAGGCAAGAGGTGGCAAGAGGAGGAGGAGACCGAAGAAAAAAGGCGGCGGGTGGAAGAGGAGAAGAAAGGAAGCAATGGCAAGCAACGGAGGAGCAAGGGGAAAAGGAGAAGGAAGGAGGAGGCCTGCGGAGGCAAGAGCAGAGCACTGAAGCAAGTGGAGGAGGAGGCAAGAGCTGTCACCAAGAGGCCCAGGAAGGAGGAGGATGTCTCTTTCGTTTCCTTTGGCCTGCTCTTGCCTGCTCTTGCCTCCACTTGCCTCCTCCCTCATCCTGTCGCCTCCTGCTTCCTCCTCTAGACTCCACCGCCTCTGCTCATCCTCCCCTTTTTCTGCTTTTTCTCCCTTTTTGTTCCTGCACATCTTTGTACCGCGTAGCCTCCTGCTTTTCGTCATCTGCCTCCTCTTTCCATTCCTCCTCCTCCCCTTGCTCCTTCTCCTGTTCCTTTTTGGCTGCTCCCTCCTCCTGCAGATTCTCCTCCTCTCCATCCTCCTCCACTTACACCTCTTCTTCTCCCTAACCGCCTCTCCCCCTCCTCTTCCTTAGGTAGCCTCCCATCGTCTCCCATTGCTTCCTCCTGCTAATTCCTTCTACTCCTTCCGTTGCCTCCTTCGGCCCCTTGTTCCCTATGGCTCCTCCACCGACTCCTACTCATGCTTCTCCTCCTTCTCTTCTGTCACCTCTTCTTGAACCCTATTGCCTAATGTGTCTGGCACCTCCTCCTTCTCCTGTTACCCTGTGGCCTTCTCCTCCTCCTGCTTTTGCCTCCTCTTGTCTCCCCGGGCATCTTGTGGCCTCATCCTCTTTCTCTTCCGGTTGCCTCCTTGGGACTAGTCATTCTTTACGTGTTCTGTCCTGCTCTGTCCTCCTCTTGCGTCCTCTTTGACCTCCTGCCTCCTCTTGCCTCCTTCTCCATCTTTTACATCTTGTTTACATCTTTTTCCATCTTCTGGCCTCCGGTTTCCTTCTGTGGCCACTCCTCCTGCTCTCTTCCTCCTACCTGCTGTTGTCTTTTGCCTCCTCTTCCTCCCTACCTTCCTAAACCTTCTCTTGCCTCCTGTTGGCTCCCGTTCCCTCCGGTCGCCTCCTCTTCTGCAGCTCGCAGGCCTCCTCTCATCAACTGTTGCCTTCTGCTGCCTCCGGTTGCCTCCTCTTGCTCATCCTTCTCTTGTCTCCTCTGCCTTCTCCACCTGCTCCTCCTTCGCCTGCCTCCTCCTGGCCCTTGTTAGGTCCTCCTCCTCCTTCCTCTCTTCCTCTTTCCTCCTGCTGTCTCCTCTTACTCCTTGTTTTTTCCTCTTGCCTCCTCCTCCTCCTCGTCCTCCTCCTCCTCCTCATATTCCCCTCTCCTCCAGCAGGCAGCAAGAAGAGCAGCAGCAGCAGGAGGGAACAGCTGGCTAAGGAACGTCACGGAGGCAAGAGAAGGCGGACGAGGAGGAGGAGAGGGGAGGCAAGACGAGGAGGATGCCACCGGAGGCAAGAAGAGCCAAGAGGAGGGTGCGGACCAGGATGCCAGAGGAGGCAACAAGAGGCAAGGGGAGGCAAGAGGAGGAGGAAGAGCAGGACGAGGTGGAGGAGGAGGAAGCAAGAGGAGGTAAGAGAAGGCTGCGACACTATGAGGCAAGAGGAGGAGGAGGCAAGAGGAGGCCAAAGGAGGCCAAAGCAACAAGTGGCGACAGGAGGAAGACGCGAAAGGAGGAGGAGGCGGAGCAGTCAAGCAGAGAAGGAGGAGGCAAGAGGTGGCAAGAGGAGGAGGAGACCGAAGAAAAAAGGCGGCGGGTGGAAGAGGAGAAGAAAGGAAGCAATGGCAAGCAACGGAGGAGCAAGGGGAAAAGGAGAAGGAAGGAGGAGGCCTGCGGAGGCAAGAGCAGAGCACTGGAGCATGTGGAGGAGGAGGCAAGAGCTGTCACCAAGAGGCCCGGGAAGGAGGAGGATGTCTCTTTCGTTTCCTTTGGCCTGCTCTTGCCTGCTCTTGCCTCCACTTGCCTCCTCCCTCATCCTGTCGCCTCCTGCTTCCTCCTCTTGACTCCACCGCCTCTGCTCATCCTCCCCTTTTTCTGCTTTTTCTCCCTTTTTGTTCCTGCACATCTTTGTACCGTGTAGCCTCCTGCTTTTCGTCATCCGCCTCCTCTTTCCATTCCTCCTCCTCCCCTTGCTCCTTCTCCTGTTCCTTTTTGGCTGCTCCCTCCTCCTGCAGATTCTCCTCCTCTCCATCCTCCTCCACTTACACCTCTTCTTCTCCCTAACCGCCTCTCCCCCTCCTCTTCCTTAGATAGCCTCCCATCGTCTCCCATTGCTTCCTCCTGCTAATTCCTTCTACTCCTTCCGTTGCCTCCTTCGGCCCCTTGTTCCCTATGGCTCCTCCACCGACTCCTACTCATGCTTCTCCTCCTTCTCTTCTGTCACCTCTTCTTGAACCCTATTGCCTAATGTGTCTGGCACCTCCTCCTTCTCCTGTTACCCTGTGGCCTTCTCCTCCTCCTGCTTTTGCCTCCTCTTGTCTCCCCGGGCATCTTGTGGCCTCATCCTCTTTCTCTTCCAGTTGCCTCCTTGGGACTAGTCATTCTTTACGTGTTCTGTCCTGCTCTGTCCTCCTCTTGCGTCCTCTTTGACCTCCTGCCTCCTCTTGCCTCCTTCTCCGCCTCCTTCGCCTTCTTTTACTCCTCTTCTGGCCTCCGGTTTCCTTCTGTGGCCGCTCCTCCTGCCCTCCTCCTCCTACCTGCTGTTGTCTTTTGCCTCCTCTTCCTCCCTACCTTCCTAAACCTTCTCTTGCCTCCTGTTGGCTCCCGTTCCCTCCGGTCGCCTCCTCTTCTGCAGCTCGCAGGCCTCCTCTCATCAACTGTTGCCTTCTGCTGCCTCCGGTTGCCTCCTCTTGCTCATCCTTCTCTTGTCTCCTCTGCCTTCTCCACCTGCTCCTCCTTCGCCTGCCTCCTCCTGGCCCTTGTTAGGCCCTCCTCCTCCTTCCCCTCTTCCTCTTTCCTCCTGCTGTCTCCTCTTACTCCCTGTTTTTTCCTCTTGCCTCCTCCTCCTCCTCCTCCTCCTCCCCATATTCCCCTCTCCTCCAGCAGGCAGCAGGAAGAGCAGCAGCAGCAGGAGGGAACAGCTGGCTAAGGAACGTCACGGGAAGCAAGAGAAGGCGGACAAGGAGGAGGAGAGGGGAGGCAAGAGGAGGAGGATGCCACCGGAAGCAAGAATAGCCAAGAGGAGAGTGACGACCAGGACACCACAGGAGGCACCAGAGAGGAACAGCAGAATACTGGAAAATGTTCTTCTGCATTGTCCTTCTGTTTTTTTTCCTCCACCTCCCCTTGTTCCTCCTAGTGTTTATGTGTTGACATCCTGTCGTCATGCAGTTTCTCCTCCTCTGCATCGTAATCCTCTTACACCTCTTCTTCCTACTTGCCTGTTCTCCTCCTATTTCTTCCATAGCCTGTTGCCTCGTGGTGCCTCCTGTCGCTTCCTCTTGCCAACCTCTTTTATTCCTTCTGTTTTCTCCTTTTGTCCCTTCTTCCCTATGCCTCCTACACTTTCTCCTACTCCTGCTTCTCCTCCTTCTCTTTTGTCACCTGTTATTGAACTCTAAGAGGAAAGTGCCTGGCATCTCCTCCTGTTCCTTGTCCTCCTCCTTTTCTTATTATCCTGTTGCTTTCTCCTCTTCATCTTGACGTCACCTGTTTTCTCCTATTGTCTCCTTTTCATCATCCTCCCGCGCCTCTTAAGCGCTTTTGCCTCCTTTTGTCTCACACTTCTTTTTGTCCAGTTCCCTCTTATTGCCTCCTCTTACCTCTTGTTGCCTTTTCCTCCTCTTCCTCCTAGTCCCTCCTGTTGCCCGGTGTGGCATGCTGTTGCCTCCTCCTCCTTTATCTCCTGGGTCCTGCTGTGTTGTTGTTTTGCCTCCTGTTTTTCTTCCATCTTTGCCTCCTGCTGCCTCTATCTTCTCTTACCTCCTGTGTCCTTCTGCTCCTGTTGCCTCCATATCCCTCCTGTTCCTGTTTCCTCCTGCTGCTTCCTTGCTCTTCTTTCTTCTTTACCCCTTGTGTCCTTATGTGTCCTTTTATATTTTTTTCCCCCATCTCCTGCTGCCTCTTTCTTCTTCTCCTGCTACCTCCTTTTGCGTCCTTTTACTTCCTGATCCCTTCTCCACTTACTGTGTCCTGCTGTTACCTCCTCCTCCTCCTGCTGTTGTCGTCTTCGGTTGCCTCCTCTCCCTCCTCTTGCCTCCTGTTTCCACCTGTTTTCTCTTCCTCGGCTTTGTCTGACCTCCTGGTTCTTCTCGTTGCCTTTGTCTATTTCTCCACCTTGTATGCCTTCTCTTTTCTGCTGGTGCCGTCTGTTTCCTCTTTTTGCCTCTTATTGCCTCCCTTTTCTTCTTCTCCTCCTTTTGCTTTCTTTCGAATTTTCCTCCTGTTGTTTCCTGTTTCCGTATGCTCGTCATGTTAACTCATTTTGCCCCTTATCCTATTGCCTCCTCCTCCTCTTGTTGCCTGCTCTTCCTGTTCCTTTTGGTTTCCTCCTCTTGCCTCCTCTTCCTTCTCCTTGTCTTCCTGCTCTTCCCCTTCTTGCCTCCTGTTACCTCCTCCTTCTCTTCCTCCTTCGTGCCCTCTGCCTTCTCCTCCTTTTCTTGCCTCCTGTTGCCTCCTGTTGCTCTGTTTTTCCTGTTGCCTCCCCTTCCTCTTCCCTTCTTCTCTCACTGTTGCATCATGTTCCTTCGTCTTCATCTTCCTCCTCCTTTTGCATCCTGTTGCCTCTTATTGCTTCCTCTTGCCTCCTTCTCCATCTCCTCCAGTTTTCTGCTTTGGCCTCCTCTTGTCTCCTTCTCCTCTTCCCATTGCCTCCTCTTCCCGTCTCCTGCTCTTCCTCATTTTGCCTCTTTTTCTTTCCACCTCTTGTCCTCTTCTGCTTCCTCTTGGGTCCTCCTCTTCCTCTTGTGTCATATCGTCTCCTCTGTCTCTTACTTCCCGTTGCTTCCTCCTGCTCCCCCTCCTCCTTCTCTGGTTGCCTTCTCTTGACTCCTATAGCCTTCTGTTTCTCCTCCTGTCCCTGTCACCTGCTGTTGCCATTTGTTTCATCCTACGCCTCTTCTTCCTTTTGGCTCCTCTCTTCTCCTTTTGCCTCCTCCTTGTCCTCTTCTTCCTTGTCCTTGTCTTCCTTGTCTTCATCGTTGTTGTTGTTGTTGTCATCATTGTCCTCCTTCTCCTCGCCCTCCTCCTCTTCCTTCTCCTTCTCTTTTTCCTTTTTTATGTCCATCTCCATGTCCTAACCTGCATGCTACTCTTCTCTTATTGTGTCCTCCTCTTGCTTCTTTTTGCCGCCTCCTTCTCCTCTTCCTCTACTTGTGGCCTCCTGTTGCCTTGTCATCCCGTTGCCTCATGTTTCTTCCTGTTGCCTCCTCCTGCTCCTTTTTTCTTCTTCGTGCCTCCTATTGCTAAATCCTACGCATGTTGCCTCCTGTTGCCTGCTTCTCATGTTTCCTCCTCCCCCTCCTCCTCCTTAACATCCTCATCATGCTTCAACCTGTCTATCCCCTTAGTCTCGGGTGACACTCTTGCACATGATTCTCCACAACATGCCACGGTTAGGAGGTGCCAGCTCATGACAGCTGCTTGTAGTTCTGCAGCTCGATCTTGACATTGGCTGCAAGGAGGAGGAACATTGTCACTGCCACAGCAGGCCCAATTTCCATGCAAGTTCCATAACAAAATTCTAGAGAAAAGGTCATTTGTAGAAACAGCTCTTGGGAAGCCATTTGTTTTGGGGGAGCTCAAGCTGTCCCCTGACCTTTGGTGGCAATTGGCTACTTCTCCCAGCCCCTTCCAAGGAACAAGGAGCACGCAACCCATGACCCCCTAGACCTGGAGGGGGAAAGCTTAGGGTGGCCTTCTCAGCAGGGATAATCACTGTGGGGAGCGCAAGCTCCCACACCCATAACTCATCAATGCCCAGCTGGAAGGTGGGTCTGTAAACCACAAACACCACTTACTTGCCGTGGAATTGCTCTTGGATGGTAGCGAAGGTCCCAAGTCCTGCAACCAGGACACCCTGCCCAGGGAAAAGACAAAACGGCTGGCTGATAAATGAGTACCTTAGAGATAGGAAAAGTGAAAGCTTTGGAAAAAACCCATGTTCTCCATTTTTTTACTTCTCCTCCTCAAAATGTTTGCGAACATCTCTTGGCTAGAGAAGATCCCAGCCATTTCCAGCACAGGGAATACCCCTGGGACTTAGTCCTTGGCACAGACCCAGCATCATGCCCAGTCCCTCTGCTTGGTCTCTCCACTCTGACCACAGGGAAGAGTGAAGCCCTACGGCATGCTGGATGCTTTCTCAGACTGGCTCTCAGAAGCTGTTCTGGGCACACAAGGTGGTCTCGGCGTGCTGCTGTGGTGCTCAGGGGGGGATCGTTCCTCGGGGCCCAGGCCTCTCAGGAGGACTGAACCCCGGCATGGTGAGGGGGACCAGGACACCCGCCCACCTTGTCCACCTTCAGCTGTCCCATGATGTAATCAGACACAGCTCCCCAGATAGCCACGACTGCTGGAAAGCAAAGGAAAGAGGTCTCAGGCTCCAGACCAGACAGCTCACAGACGCTCGGCAAGCTCCCTACCCGGGGGATGACTGATGCTGAAGTACACAGACATCCCAGAAGAACACTGCCATGGCTGTGGAGCTGGACTGTGCCCCCATTTCAGACTGCCAACTCCCAGAGACAGCTGGCCCTGAACGGTTTCCCCTTTTAAGGGGACCAAGCCATGCCCACAGGAGCCCCGTACCAGCACCTGGCAGTTCCGGCAGCCACACAGTCCCCCGAGCCCAGAGGGACCCTCAGGCAGCGCTCTCACACAACAGCCCCCAGCCCTGTCCAGCCACCCCCGCAGCACAGCAGCTGCAGCTTTGGGCAGTGGACAGCCCTAGTGCAACCCCTCAGGAAGGAGCTCCCAAACCCCTCAGCCTTGGTGCAGAGCTGCAGGAGCATGGCGAACAAGTAGCTCAGCTCCAAGCTGACAGCCACGGTGCAGCAGCCCACCATCACGCTTACCACTTGCCCTCATCTTGGGGAAGAGGATGCTCTGTGCGGCTCCTTGCCCAAAACTCAACATCTCCGATGTGCCCCTGCTCTGACTGTCAGCAAGGGTCCTGCTTGTCAGTCGAGGGTCCCCCAGTACAGCCCCGCTGCCTCCCGGCCCCGCTCCCGGCTGTGGAGCAGCTCCAAAGGGCAGCAGTGAGGAGCCCCTGAGCAGTGCCCAGGCCTCGCCAGGAAGTGCCAGCACTGCCGCGGCGCTGGGGAAACCTCCCTGGGATGCAGGGCACCACCCTGTGACATCAGTCCACGTCATTTGGAGGCCCATTATGACACCAGCAAGGAGATGGCACAGCTGGGGAGAGAGGCGAGAGATTTTCCCTCTTGTCCTGAGAAACAGTCACCCCTTTCTCCCTGGTCCTTTTCCAAATAATTGCGTCTGCCCCCTGCACCCGCATGTCTCTGCTACTGGGAGCCCGTCTGGGCAGGCAGGCTTTAGGGGTTGGCTGTGGTCAGGCTGTTTCAAGAGGTGGGATGGAAAGCCTTTGGGGTAAAACAGCCCCTCCCGTGTGACCGAACACTCTCGGCTTTGTGTTGCTCTCGTGGTAGGAGTAGGATGTGCTTCACGGCATTGGTTTCGGCTGCGATGGAGTTAGTTTTCTTCAGCAGCAGCCCGTATGGTGCTGTGTTTTGGATTTGTGACCAAAAGCCTCCGGATAAAACATGGCTGTGTCAGCTGTCACTGAGCAGTGCCTGCACAGCGTCAAGGGCTTCTCTGTTCCTCGCTCTGACCCACCAGCGAGTAGGCTGGGGGTGGGCAAGAAGTTGTGAGGGGACAAGCTGGGACAGCTGACCCCACCAGACCAAAGACATATTCCACACCATATGATGTCGTGCTCAGCAATAAAAGCTGGCGGAAGAAGGAGCAAGGCAGGGCCCACAGTGGAGAGGAGAGACCCAACAATGCCCCTCCAGCCTGCTGCTGGCCTGGCAGCAGCTCCAGCTGAAGGGACCTCACCAACACCCACCCAGCCATCAGCCTCCTCCTGGCCTATCAGGGTCTCGGGAAGAAGTGACCTCACAAGGGACTTCCAAGCCATTTGCACGCTGCTGGCCTATCACCTGCAGAGACAGGAGTGACCTCACAAGGAACAGCCAAGCCACGTGCCTGCTCCTACCCTATCAGCATCTCCGGCAGAAGTGACCTCAGCAGCCCCCACCCCAGGTGTCACCTCGCTGCTGGCCCCTTGCCATCCCCCCAGCCCACTTCTCCTCTGCCCCCCCGCCAGCTCTCTGCTCTCGGAGCTGGCAGGCACTGAGCAACTCAGTGACCAATCCGCTTCCTCCCGCACTAGTGACCTCACCACACCCCAGCGATGTCACCTTCCACCCCAGCACCCCCTCGCCTGCCTCTGTCCTCCTGCAGGCCCTATAGGAAATGCAGCAGCCATTATATACCACATATGGGTGTATCTGGTTGAAAAAAGGCAAAGCAAAAAGGAAAAAAGCTCGGGCAATCTGAAGTTCTAGTTAAAATGACACCTCCTGTCCTCAAGCACAAAGACCCTGTCCGTCTTTGCTTTGTTCACCTGGGGTGGAATAAAAAAGAAAAAAGAAAAAGAAGCCAAGGATATTATGCAGAACAGCTTCTATTCCAAGATTTTGTAACCTGTAGCAAGATGCAGATGCAGATACCATTGCAACTACCCTTGGAGATGTAGATACCGTTTCAGATGTCATTTCTCCAGACCTGTCTGTAATGCTCTCTGCATCTGCAATGGTGTCGGCAATGGCACCTGCGTCTTCAGAAACATGTCCGCGGGCAACTGCATCTGAAATTGTATTTGCATCTGCAGTGGCATCTGCAATGGCATCTGCATCTGAAATGGCATGTGCATGCCATTCCTGAAAGGAGGTTGTAGTGAGGTGGGTGTTGGTTTCTTCTCCCAGGTAACTAGCAATAGGACAAGAGGAAATGGCCTCAAGTTGTGCCAGGGGATTTAGACTAGAACTTAGGAAAAATTTCTTTACTGAGAGCATGGTTAAACATTGGAACAGGCTGCCCAGGGAGGTGGTGGAGTCACCATCACTGGAAGTGTTCAGAAAACATGTTGACGTGGCACTTCAGGACATGGTTTAGTGGGCATAGTGGTGTTGGGTTGATGGTTGGACTTGATGATCTTAAAGCTCTTCTCCAATTTTAATGATTCTGTGATTCTGTGATCTGCCATGACGTCACTTCAAGGCCTGTGAGAGAAGGCAAGGAGAAGACAAATCAGTGACAATAAATGCTTGAGGCAAAAGAGGACACGGGGAATAAAGAAAAAGAAGGTAGTTTCTGCATCCTGCTTGTTGTGTCTGGTGCAAGTTCCTCCAATATCAACGTCTCTGAGCACCAGGGCAGGTCAGAGCAATCCCAGGCATGGATTAACTTCCCCTTCCCTCTCTCCTCAGCACGGGAAGGTGTCCCACACTAAAGCGCTGTCTAACGCCATGTACTGGCAAGCTCTGGAGAAAAAAGACAATCCCACCGTGGCACGTACCCTGCAGCCGGGAGGGTGCTGCTGCTTTTCCTATGCGATGCCTTCACTCCCTTCCACAGGAGGCAGAAGCACAAAGTGAACCATCACACAGTTATGCCCACCCCCTCATCCACCAGAGATGCAAAAAGGTAAAAAGCAACTCCCCAGTTTCTAGGTCTTCCTGCTCAACAGGGCTGAATGACAGAAAAGCAGTGCAGCAGGCAATGCACTTCTGGGAAGCAGGTCCCCAGTGACACAACCCCCTCCCCAGCCTGACTTGGTGCATCCCCACCACCACAGTGGTGCCCAAAGTGCAGGAGCCCAAACTGTGGTCCCCTGGTTGTGCTGTCGACTTGCAGGATGCACGTGATGGCCATCCCCACCACTCACGGGGCCCAGTTCTCCACAGGGTCAGGGCTGCAGCCAAGGGCAGGACGCAGCCCCGCGGCAGGACCACTCCAGGGCCGGCAGCCACAGACCTGCCTCTGCTGAAACATCCCACAACAGTGCAGGCAGGAAGGGACCCGCAGCCAAACGGCACACAGAGCACACAAATAGCACCCAGCTGCCTGTTAGAGGATTGCATCACATGTCCTACACGAGACTTGGAAATAACTTGGAAAAATTAAAATATAAAAGGGCTATCTTAAGGCTGTATGATCCACAGAACAGAGGCACAAATCCTCTAATGGGGTGATCCATGTTTATATCTTGAGGATCTGAAATATTCAAAAATCCTGTAGTTACAGAATTTTCCTTTTCTTGATCAAAGAAAATGCAGAATTTCAGTTCTCACTTTATTACAGTAACCTTCCTCCACGATGCAAGAGGACAGGTGATAAGAGCAGAGTCCGGATGTATGGACCTGCACACATTTGCTCTCCAGCAGGGCTGGCCCACGGGCCACAGTCACCAAGACATTAAAACAAAGTTGCTGAAACCTCCTGCATGTCATGTCTCACCCAAAGCCAGGACAGAAAGCCTGTACCCAGCTGCCCAAACCCCCAACTGTGAACTGAGGCTCCTGTCCCAGACCTGACCACGGCCAGACAGACTGGGCAGGAGGTGGAGCTGGATTTACAGCACTGGTGCTTGGCTGCAAAGACCTGCTCTACCTGGGATTGTAACAGAGGCAGGCTGGCCGCTCCTTGAAATTTGAGCAGAATAGGTATTTATTTCCAACAAACACAATTCCAGATCTGTCAAAGGCCACTACCCTGCTGTCAGCTGGGGAAGGACAGCCCAGACGGACAGACAGACTCCTCAGCTGGGTGCCTTACTGAATTTGCTGCACCTCCAGAACAAGAACCTTACTCTGCATTTATTGCTGTGACTGAAATTGCCACTGCTAAGGAGGAACTCGACTGCAGGTCTCAGAAATGAAGAAGTAAACACAGCTTGCCACCATTTCTGCCATGCACCAAGTGCCCACTCCTGTCTTGAAGCAGGATGGCTACCATTTAAAATTACATCCCTCTGCAAATAGGCCCATCTCCAAGCAATAGGGAGGGCCAGGACGAGGTTAGTTGCTGTCAGAAACGTGATGCTGTCACTTATCTTCTAAACATATGCTCAATTACTCTTGACAAGAGATTATAATCCTCAACTAGTGGATGCAGACTGATAGAATAAACTAATTTGTGCTACGAGTTTATATATGCCCCCTTCCTTGCCTTGCACCTGGGCCGCTCTACAACCTGAGGAATACAGTTGCCTGGCAAGCCTTGGCCTTTGAACAAAGAGGTTGGTGGTTGAGAGCCCCTCGACCATACCAAGCACTCTTGCATAGCTGAGGTGAGGGATGGCACTGATTGCACCAGGAATGCGGTTGCCTGACCAGGGTGCGGAACAAGAACAGGAATAACTAACCATCTCCTGACAACCCTGGAACAACTGGTACCAGTGCTACCAGAGACTTGAGAAATTAACTGTCTGGGTTGTGGCCAGCATGGAAGTTCACTGATGCCGAAAGTCAATTATCTCCCGACGCTCTAAACAGCGGTTCCAGGTGAGACCCTTTGAGCTCTCCCGGACCGCAGCAGGCTGCAACCTGACTCCCCTCTGTAGGGGGACGCCTCTCGGAGCTCATGAGCTCTCAAGTTCGTGATCAGTTTGGAGCACTGGCACGAACCTGGGCTGAAACCCCTGTTTGAAGCTCAACTCTTCGCCTGTTGAGAAAATGCAAAAGCATTTGACATTGAGTATTTCATGGAATTCTAGGGGAAACTTTTAATAGATACCTTGGTGTATATATCTCTCTCTCTCTCCCCTCCCACATATACATATCTTTTCTATCTCTGTATCCACGTCTATGTACGTGCATGCGTAATTAGAGAATCTTATTAAGTTTTACGTTGTTGTGTTGTTAAGCTTTATGAGGAAATTATATGATTTAATACTGTGATTTACCTTAATAGTGTTAGTGAATTTTCATTGCTGCTATTTTATATTAGATTGTTGACATCCTAAAGTTACAGAAAGCACAAAATCATAGGCTACATCACCACACCAAAATCTCCAGCACTTGATTCCTTTAGTCATAAGCCATTGACCAAATCTGGGACTAGGAGTGGATTCAGCCACACCTAGACTTTTCTCTGAGAAGGACTTTAGAAAGCAAGGGGGTCTGCTCTGAATCTCGTGATTCAATGGGAAGGCATCCCTCATCTTTCCCTATACACAATCTCTAGACATAAACCATTGACCAAGTGGATTCCAGTCCACTCTGAACCTCACGATTCAACAGCAGGGTCTCCATCATTTTCTTTCCTTAATCCACATATAAGTCATACTAACCCGATTCAACTTCCCCGAGTCTGTAAAAACCATTTCCTCCTATCCATGTGTATATCATTCCAACTCAGTTCTAATTTGATTTCTCGTTGTATGCTTTTTCCATGTTGAATAAGTAATAGAGGGGACCTTGCCATCAAATTCTCTTAAGTCACACTTTTCACAAATTTATTTTAAAATAATTTGCTTTCTAATGTCTGTGGCGGTGATTCTTTAAGCGGCCTAAACCACTCATTCGTGACAACACCACACAGCAGCAGATTACCAACTGGTAAGATCTTCCCGAGACACATTTTAGTTTCTGCAAAGCTTAAGCTTTTTGTGGGAAAGTTTTAAATTTGAGACAAAATCATTAGATGCTCACCGATCAGAAATACACAGTAGCTCCAACTCGCATGATTTCTTTTCCGGAAACAGCTTGGAAAATTTCATATCCAGTTTCATGAAAAACTGGAGGTTTTTTCCCAAATCACTTCTATTGCTTTATGAAAATTATAGTTTTGACTCACACCCACCACTGCAGGCTAGGCTGGTCAGAGGGCTTGCAACACACAAACCCACACACCGTTTCCCTCTGACATTGCTGCAGGGACCCTCACGCAGGTGGTAACAAGGAAGAAAGCACAGCCTGGGGTCAGGAGGGGAAAGCGTGAGAAGGCAGCAAATGTGCCACAAACCAAAATATTTAACACTGCAGTGACTCAACATTGTTGAAAGACATCACAATGGAGGAGTAACACAAACGGCTTTCGTTTCAGGAACACTGGATTATTTGTAAATGAACTTCCACTGTGAAAACTATTTACAACCTTAACATGGAAGAGGGTGGGGTAGGGTGTCTTGAAAATTTCCCCCAGGAAAATTCCAGGACAGGAATCTTCATTTTTCTCTTTTACTCCAACCAGAACAGCTCTGGATGAGGAAGCTTGACATTGCTTCAACAATTTCTTCAACCACTTGCAAGAACAGTGGGTATTCTACAAACCACAGGTATGGCAACACAGACTTGGGATGGGTCTTAAACGTCAGGAAACAAGGTGGGAAGTCTGAACCAAAAAGCTAAATAAGGAAAAGCCTCGGTGATGAAGTCACCAGGCTACCACAACATTGCCTGGAGCAGCTCCACGTGGGGACCAGCCCACTTTGATTTGCCACGGGCATGTGAAGATAGGACACATTCATTTTACTACATGCCAGCTAATTAGTAGGAAAACAGATTTTGCCATACACTTGGAGCCCAAGTGTAGCTCCAGTTGCTGGCTCTTAGGAAGACAGATGAGCAGTTCCCTGTTTCTCATCCTCTCAAGAATATTGTTCTGCAAGATGCCAAAGCCCGCGACATCCCACCATCAGAAGATGGGACTAGCAAGCTCCCTCTCCCTGGAGGGAGACATTGCCTATTCTCACTGCCCACTGTTCACATTGCTGCCCCTGTGCACTTGTACCTCTAACATACGTTCTTAAGAGAAAGGCTCTATCCCTGGTTTTCAAGGTAAGTGGTTCAAGGGAGTTATAAAGTCAGGATCAAGGAATGACAAGCTGTGTCTCTCGCATGTCACCTCTTCTGACACTAGAGGAGTGGCACATTAACACCCTGGGAGCAGTGGGGACGGTCTCTTGCTGAATGCCCTTCCTTGCTCCCTCCGTTTGTCTCTTTTCCCCCCAGTCTCCTTGGTTGTGAGAGCTACAGCATGATCCTAGCATCAAGCTGCCCTCCTACATTGGCATTCCAGCTTCTAGTCTGTCCAGCATCTATACAAAGACGTGCAGCATTTACCTACAGAGATGACCATTTCAATGTAAGAGACAAGGCGTGGCACTTCAGGATATGGTTTAGTGGGCATGGTGGTGTGGTGGTGTTGGGTTGATGGTTGGACTTGATGATCTTAAAGGTCTTTTCCAACCTTAGTGACTCTGTGATTCTGTGAACTCCTGTGCACAAAGATCATGCAAGAAAAAAAAAGGTTATAGGCACTGTACAAAGGCTGACTGCAAATATTGAACCTCTGGCTAGAAGCTGCATAAGAACAAACTACTTTGGAGAATGTAAAAAACGTCCATGACTTTCTCAAACTCTTCATTGCCCCAACTGAGAGTTGAGGGACAGATCACAATCTCCTAAAATCTCTTGCACAGCCACAGCCCTGAAAAAAACTCAGTTTCTCTACTAGTGCACAAACAGATTATGAAAAGAAATTTGAAGTCTATGTGGATGGTTTCTGAAGTTAGACAAGTAATTTTTATGAGGATAAACCTTTTGCCTCGCATCTGGCAACTGATAGGGGTGTGGACCCAGCATCACAGACCAGATGCCAGAAATGAATGCAGGAACGCCCCACCTCCTCGCTGATCCATCTTCCTGTCTTTTTGGAAGCCTTAGCTGACACGTGAAGAGCAAGAAGTTGCATGTCAAGTGAAAAATTACTAAAAAAGCTGTGAAAGAGGAACTTGCTCAGTTCAAAAAGAAGACTGGACAACGCTATGCACAAACCACCACACTGCGCACAGGGAAGTTCTACAAGTCAGGCGTGGTACACAATAATGACAAAAAAATGGCTCTGCACCTCAGTTTTCTGTATGTTCAGGCTAGTTCTTTTAGTCAGACACAGAAATCGGAAGTGCTCTCTTCTTCTTTTGCTGAAGTAATCACCCTTTAAAGTAGTTACTGCTAAACAATGCAGAAGCAACCAAAAAAAAGTTAAAGCAAGTACTTTCATTCTCACAAGATGCATACTGCTGAAGTGTTTCTCGTATTAAATTCTCTTCTCTCCTCTAAAGGGTCCCCATTTTCTCTGCTCCCAAGGTAAACTCCAGAGCTATTATGGGTTTTCAAAGAAAGGATCATGTCACTTACCTGCCATTTAAAAAACAATACTAAACTAAACTAAAAAAGAGGTATTCAGAGCTATGAATGGAGAACCTTCACAAAATACTGTAAAAACAAATTAACCAAAGAGAAAGCATTAATGAGAAAACCTGGGAGCAGAATGAGAAGCACCACACAAGCGAAACTATCCCAAGCAGTTACTCCTCCATCAAGGAACACAAGCCCTGAGGCTGATGATGGTTGTGGGGTGAGTCTCCCCCAGACACAAACATCTCTCCCTGCTCTGTGCTCAGACCAAGGAAGGAGAAAGTAATACACCCCCCAACATCTAAAGGCATGCAACTCCATTCAAAGGTAAATTTTGATTTCTTTAGATAAACTGCCTATTGGCCAGCTATAACACCTGCCTATAGACTATACTGACTTCATCTGCCCTTATCCACAAAAACTTTTGACATGCTGAGTAAGTGTGGAGAGTCAGACTATACTGACTTCATCTGCCCTTATCCACAAAAACTTTTGATATGCTGAGTAAGTGTGGAGAGTCAGGTGGACTTAGACACACTGCTACCTGGGGGCTGTTTTTTTAATCTATTTACAAGTATACAATGCTTTGAAGCTGCCCAAGGGTCCGCATGCCCTTGCTACTGGAGGTTCTTGCTCTGTGCATGCACCAAGGAAGACATTTCTGGAGGCAGACTAATTTAAACTGGTAAAGCACAGAAGACTGTTTATGGCCTGCTGAGAATTATCTCCCAGACACATCAGGAACAAGGGCAAAGCTCGTATATTTAAAATGCACTTGAGTTACATGACTGTTAAACATGCACCATTACACTATTTCACTACACTGAAGACTGACAGCAGTGTACCAGGACAGTCCTTTCTGGACACACCACGCCTGGGTAGGAATCCTAGACGCTTCCTTGAAGGACAGAAATCCAAAGAGATAAAGTAAGTTTCTTAAATTAAGCACAGCAAATACAAAACAAACAAACCAAAATGGCAGGTAAACCCCTGAGGCACTAATGAGGAACACACAGTCTCCCATTGAGTCCACTACCCCTCACAAAATGGCCAAGTGGCTTAAAATGAGATGCCTGCACAGAAATGGCAGATGGAAGATAACATCGATAATGCCAGCATGTGCGACCAATGCAGAAACAGCAGCAACTGACCCTTCTCCTGCTCTTCCTCCTTCTACAAGCTCTTTTGGCAGGAAAAAACAAGGATGATTGAATCAGATCTGAGAAGAAGCTGGGCCTCCAAAAATTCAAAACTATCAGGAAGACTATTTGAAATACAGATTCACATCCACCATTGTGGATGTTGAACCTCACCCTAAGCACACGTCATGCCTTGAGAAAGGAGCTAAGGACTGTGTGAAGTCACCACCATGAGCAGACGTTCAAAATCAAAGCATGCAGAAGACACAGACAAACCTCTACCCTTTTTTCACTGATGTTTCAAGTCACCTGATCCTCAGCCCAGGACATGACAAAACATCACTAAACATAATGATGGCAGCCTCTTTGCAGGGTTCTTACTCAAAAGCAAAAACCAAAATGCCATGTACCCATGGGGAAACCCTTGTTCTTCTGTGCGGCTGGTGTCCTCCCATGACTCGTCCTCAAGGCAGGAAAAATGATCATGAATTTGGAAGTCCACACAAATTCAGAAGCACACTGAGTCCTCCAGCAGTCATTATCTGTGGGTCAGAAGTCCTTCCAGACCCCAGAAGTGCCTACTAGATGCCTGGCAGTCGTTCTCCGTGGACCGCAAGTCCTCCAAACCTACCTATCCACCTTGCTATCTTCCAACTCACCAGAAATCACAGAATCACAGAATCTTTAAGGTTGGAAAAGACATTCAAGATCATCAAGTCCAACCGTTAACCCGACACCACCATGCCCACTAAACCATGTCCCAAAGCGCCACATCCACATGTTTTTTGAACACTTCCAGAGATGGTGACTCCACCAGCTCCCTGGGCAGCCTGTCCCAATGCTTGACCACTCTCACAGTGACAAACTTTTTCCTACTATCTAGTTAAAATCTCCCCTGGAGCAACTTGAGGCCATTTCCTCTCGTTCTATCGCTTGTTACTTGGGAGAAGAGACCAACACCCACCTCGCCACAACCCACTTTCAGGCAGTTGTAGAGAGCAATACGGTCTCCCCTCAGCCTCCTCTTGTCCAGACTGAACAACCCCAGTTCCCTCAGCGGCTCCTCATAAGACTTGTGCTCCAGACCCCTCACCAGCTTCGTTGCCCTTCTCTGGACACGCTCTAGCACCTCAACATTCTTTTTGTAGTGAGGGGCCCAAACCTGAACACAGGATTTGAGGTGTGGTCTCACCAGTGCCGAGCACAGGGGCATGATCACTTCCCTACTCCTTCTGGATACACTATTGCTGATACAGGCTAGGACACTGTTGGCCTTCTTGGCCACCTCGGCACACTGCTGGCTCATATTCAGCCAGCTGTCGACCAGCACCCCCAGGCCCTTTTCCCTGGGCAGCTCTCCAGCCACTCCTCCCCAAGCCTGTAGCATTGCATGGGGTTGTTGTGACCAAAGTGCAGGACCCAGCACTTGGCCTTGTTAAACCTCATACGGTTGACCTCCGCCTATCAATCCAGCCTCTCCAGAGGCCTCTGCAGAGCCCTCCTACCCTCCAGCAGATCAACACTCCCACCCAACTTGGTGTCATCTGCAAATTTACTGAGGGAGCAGAGGAACACGACACTGGACGTCCCGGTCAGACATGTTAGACCACAAATGATGACTGCAAGACAGAAAATGTGACTCAAACCACCAGAACCACAAAAAAACAACTAGAAGGGGGGACAGACTTTTAGCAAGGCCTGTTGCGATAGGACAAGGGGAAATGGTTTTAAGCTAAAAGAGGGGAGATTTTGACTAGATATAAAGAAGACATTTTTCACAATGAGGGTGGTGAAACACTGGCACAGGTTGCCCAGAGAGGTGGTAAATGCTCCATCCCTGGAAACATTCAAGGTCACGTTGGTCGGGGCTCTGAGCAACAGGATCTAGTTGAAGATGTCATTGCAGGGGGGTTGGACTAGATGACCTTTAAAGGTCCCTTGCAACCCAAATTATTCTATGATTCTATGATTCTAAACCTCATACACAAACTAAAGGCCTCTATCCAAACCCTAAAAAATCAAACAATCTAAAAAATTACTCTCTCAAAAAAAAAAAAAAAAAGACCACTCAGAACATAGGATGAAGCAAAAATAGCATAACAAACCCAGGTCCTTCCCATAACAATAACACGCTTTAATCCTAACTCGCTTAAACTCTGGCATACCATAACAGTGTGACCCCATAACCCTAGCACATGGTAGACATAAGATGCCAAAAAATTGAACACAAACTCCGTGGAGATCTCTGCCAGGGCCTCCAGGTGGCCCCAGATCTCAAACATCACAACTTGGAAGTGGGAGTGGGAAAGAGCTACCAGGATGTCACCAGCACCCATCTTTCACATCATCTGTCACACCCTGAAAAGGTGCTTGGCTTAAAAACTCCTGGGGAGAAAGGCTGAGGCACTCGGAGACTTTGAACCATCCATTGGGATTTGCTACGGGCAACGGAAGCAATGGCATTTGCTTTGCCCCCATTTCCAGGGTGCCACAAGACAGACCTGCTGCCCCCAAATCAGCTGTGTGACAGCTCGTACAAGGTGCAGGTGTGGGTCAGGACAGCCGTGGGGAGCAGGCAAGGCATTCTGCAATGCCCCTGGTGCTGCAGACGATGAGGGGAAGCCCAGGGCACCTGGCAGTCAGCGGTAGGGCCCAGCAGGGTGCAGCACCCGCAGAAATGCCCAGGTCTGTGAGCCTAAGCCTGAGGGCTGCAGCAGGGCTGGCACTGGCTGGGGCTTTGCAAGGAAAAACCAGGCAGGGGTGACCCTGGCCCTGGCTGGCCCCAGGATCTGGCAACCTGTCCCTTTGCCCATCGCTGCCACGTGATCCAGAAAGCAGCGCTGCTGACCCTGCTGTGATCCTGAGCCATCTCTCGCCAGACAAGTCTGTACCAGCAGGCCTAAAAAGAGGGAAAATTGCCCAGAATTAAACTGTTCTTGAGTTTTTGCAGGCAGCTCATTTTCCTTAGCTGCTTGGTGGTGCTGCTCCTAGGGAGCACTCACGAAACAGGGCAGCTGCCTGTACCTGCAGGCAGGCGGTGAACTGAGCAGCAGGAGTGAGGGGTGATTTGTGTGGCTGTTGGACAGGTATTGGCTTTAAATGTGTCCAGCCTGGTACTTTTTCCTTGCAAGTTGTATTTAGAGATTAAATAGTATTTATTTTTAAAAGAAAATCCAACCAGCAAACAAACAAAAAAAAGCTGGGTGATTTTTTCACCCCAGCTCGGCTTTTTTCACCAGCCCTGGCCACTCTACAAGGTGATCTTCATTTGGTACTTTTGCTCTTTCTCTATTCCTCTCTGTCCGGCTCCTTTTCCCCATTTTTTAATTCCCCCCTCTCTGTCCTGTAGCCTGTCACAATTTTTTCTTTTTCCATCTCCCTCTGCCCAGCTCCCTGTCCTTATTTTTAAATTCTTCTCGCTCTGTCCTTTTAGCCCATTGCAACTTCTTTCTTGCTTGCTTGCTTTCTTTCTTTCGTCTGTCTCCCTGTCCCCACATTCTTAAAATTCCCCTCTCTCTGTCCTGTAGCCTGTAGCTATTTTTACTTTCTCTGCCTCTCTCCTTGTCCCTATTTCCAAATTCCTCCCTCTCTGCCCTGTAGCCTGTCACTGCCTTCCCCTTTCTCTGCCTCGTTGTCCAGTTCTTTGTCCCTGTTTTTTAAGTCCTCCCTCTCTCTCCTGTTAGCCCTTGGCTAACTTGTTTTTTTCCCTTTCTCCATCTCACTCTCCCTTGCTCCATATCCCCACTTCTTAACCCCTCCCTCTCTCCCTCTCTTTAGCCCATCATTATTTTTTTCCTTGCTCTTTCTTGCTCTGTCTCATTACTCCTATAGTCCTGTTTTTTAAATTCCTCTCTCCCTGCCCCATAACCTGTTGCTATTTTTGCCTTTCTCCGGTCAGCTCCCTGCCTGTATTTTCTAGCTCTTCCCTATCTGTCCTATAGCCCACTGCTGTTTTTTTCTTTCTGCACACCTCTCTCTCCTGCTCCCGGTCTTTCCCTTTTTTCTGTCCCTGTGTCCTGCTTCTTGGTCTTATTTTTCCACTGTCCTGCAGCCTGCCCCTTCCTTCCTGACTGTATCCCCTGCTCAGCTGGCTGGGCCTTCTCCCTTCTCCCTGAGCCTCCCTCCTGCTCCCCGTCCCCTTTTGCCCTTCCTCCGTCTCCATCCTGGAGGCCATCGCTGTTCCGTCCTCCATCTCCTTGTCCTGATCCACATCCCTCTGTTTCTCAGTCTCTCTGCACTGTTTCCCATCCTTCCCTTGCTCTGTGTCCTGCTCTCTGTCCCTGCCTCTCCCTTTCCCTCTCCCCTTCCTCTTCCCTTCTCACCCTTTCCCCTCTGTCCCTCTGCTTATCACTCTTTTTCTTCCTGCACCCCGCTGCCCCCTTCCCCTCCACCTCTTTCCCGCTCTATCCCTGCGCCAGCTCCTCACCCGTATTTTTCCTTCCTCCACTCCCTGCCCATCTCTTCCCCCCGTTCTCTTCATCCCTCTGTCCATCTCCCGTCCCTCTCCTGCCACGCCACCGCCCTGCCCCACCTCTCTCTGCAGCTCTGCCCCTCTCTCCTCCTCCTCCCTGCAGCAGTGGGGCCGGGGCCTGGGCCGGGGGCCGGGGCCGGGGCCGGGGCCGGGGCAGCCCCAGGCAGGCAGCCCCAGGGCTTGCAGGGGGGCTGCACCTGGCCCAGGGGATGGTGTCCCTGCAGGGTCAGACAGCAGGAAGGGGCGCCCCAGGCCATGCCGGGAGCTGTAGTCCTGGGCCACAGAACACCCAGGCAGCCCTGTTGGTTCCCAGGGCATGCCGGGAGTTGTAGTCCTGGGGCATGCCAGGTGGCCATGTTGGTTCCAGGGGCATGTGCGGAGCTGTCATTTCCCCACACTCGCCTTCTCGGTGGCTGTGTTGCCCGTAAGGAGCGAGGCCTTTGGGCGGGCGCAGGGGTCTCTCTTGCCCGCTGGCTGCCCGGGGGTGGCAGGGAGGAGCTCCAAACTGCCCCGGGCTCCTGGTCAGCTGGAGCCAGGCCTGGCCGCAGCAGCCCCAGGGGTGACCCAAGGGCTGGGGAGGGGGAGGAGATGGAGGCAGACCCCCCTGGGCACCATGCATCCTGACTCCCCCAGCCCTGCTTGCCCCCTGCAGCGGCCCCGGCACCTCACCTGAGGCCTGTCCCACAGCCCCAGGCCGCTTCACGGCCTGTCCAGCCAGCTGGGCCTGGGGCGCACTCCATCACCTGTTAAAAAAAAAAAAAAAAAGCCTGATGGCAAGGCCTACAGATTGGCACAAGACCCGCAGGCAATAAATAAGATAGCTGAAGATTTACACCTGGTAGTGGCAAACCCATACACCTTATTGACTAATTTAAAAGAAACCCATGAATCGTTCACAGTATTGGATCTGAAAGAGGCATTCTTTTGCCTCACCTTGGCCCCTGAAAGCTGCAATTTATTTGCCTTTGAATAGGCAGATCATGAGGCAAAAAGAGCTGCAGAGCAAGGTGAGGTATTAAGTTTGATTCCTGAAAAAGTTTTGCTGCTACCAGACTTGGTTGATTATGATGACAAGGATCTTAGATTAATTAAACATTTGGAAGCAGAAGTTGAATCATCAGGTTGGGCAAAATTAAAAGGTAACAGAATAATAGTTCCCTGTAGAATATTATGGAAACTGGTAAAAGCAGAACACGACGAGACTCATTGGGGAACTGAAGCCTTGTATAATTCCCTTAGGAAGCAAATAGTAGCCAGGAATTTGTTTTAAACTGTAAAAACCATGGTTAATAAATGTGAAATATGCTTAAAGAATCATCCAAAGGTAGAAAATCGTGTAAAACATGGAAGTATTGATAAAGGGAAAGTTCCAGGTCAAAATTGGCAAATAAACTTTTCTGAAATCCCAAGAAAAGGGGGGGTTCGGTATTTGTTAGTATTAATAGATACCTTTTCGTGCTGGCCAGAAGCTTTCCCTTGTAGAACTAATAGTGCTAGGGAAGTGACACGAGTACTTTTAAATGAAATTATCCCTAGGTTCGGGGTACCAACTGTGATGTCCTCAGATAAGGGTACTCATTTTTGTGTGCAAATAGTGCAACAAGTTACTAAAATTTTAGGAACAAACTGGCAACTACAGACCTCATATCGGCCACAGGCAAGTGGACAAGTTGAGAAAATGAACCATTTACTTAAACAACAGCTAGATAAAATCAGTCAAGAAGCGAATCTACATTGGTACCAAGCGCTCCCACTAGCTCTATTACGAATCAGGGTAAAACCAAGAACTAAAGAGAATTTAAGTCCATTCGGAATTTTGTTTGGGAGGCTGTACCAATCCCAATACCAAGGGGAAGATCTCACCCAGTTAGGCAAAAAAATGTACAGAAATACATAATAATATTAGGAGATTCTAGCCAAACCTTATCTCTAATAGGATTTCCAGTTCTGGTTAACATCTCTCTATTTAATAACCCCCACTACGGAGTAGGTCATGATAAGAATATCTTTAGATGACACCTCTTGGGGATTTGAAGAAGTTTGGAACAAATTAACAAATTAACCAAATTACTTATTTGTTTTATGTACTTGCTGTATGATTCGATGTTCGAGAGTGTGGATGATTATGTTATGTGGAAAAAGAATAAGATCAAACACGAAATCGCAAGAGGGAGGTATTTTAATCAGTGGACAAATTATAATGGTATGTTATGAGGGATTGCAAAAGAATTCGCAAGGATAATAGAAAAGGGGGGAATGAAACAAGGATCTAAAACAATTACAAGGTTTTAGCATGTGTCACTAATCAATTCTAACATTTCAGCTAACATTTCAGCTATGTGTAAACAGTTAATCACGAGGAAAGCAGGCCTCATGAAAATTAAAACCAAGAAGAGTTAAGAGCAAGGACTGAGAGATTAAAGAGAACAGAGAAGATATCTTAACCTTGAGCGTAGAGACAGACTGGCAGGAGTGCTCTAACAAGGATGATAAGAAGGAACCGCTTGGCTGGACAACAGAAAGGACAAACATCCAAGGAGAAGAAATTATCCTCAAGAGACCTGTGACCATAAAAGGGAAAAAGGAGTAGGGGACTAACTCCCCAAAAGACCACCGACGACCACCCCAGACCTCCACGCATGTGTAGTGGAGTTTTGGAACGCCAGCGTTAGGTAAATGTAATAGATAAGCAAGGAGGCGGTGATTTCTTGGAAAATGTGTGCATATTCATGTCTTTCAGGTATATAAAGGATGAACTTTTGTTTCAGGGCACGCATGTTAGGAGGAGATATCCCCCATGCGTCCAGCGCTGTAATAAACATATCTGCTTTATAAGTCTTTTGAGTTGTGAAGTTTGTTTCCGCACGTCAAGAGGGACTCCATTTTAGGTGATGTTTTAGCTCTAGAAACTACTGAAATTGGTGTTTAGAAGCCAGGATGGAGTGTTTGTGCTGGAGCCACTGCAGAGCCCGAAGCATGACCCCAGCACAGAGGCAGCAGCGAGCGTCAGAAGTACTCACAACATTGGATGTGTGCAGATAACAGGACACCATCTCCCTCTTGACCCTAGTGTCCTCCCTCAGAGACTGCTGCTTCTCTTGCTTAGGTTCATATTCCGCTGTGAAGAAAAGGGAACAAGCTTTCACTGAGTTCATCTGTTGCTCCATATTATAGGGAGTTACAGTTAGAAAGGATGGGACAGGAAATGGGACAGAGAGGGAAAGACAGAAGATAGGGACATGAAGAGGGACCCTTTTCCCTAACCCTAACCCTAGCAAAGCGGTTCCTTCTTATCATCCTTGTTAGAGCACTCCTGCCAGTCTGTCTCTCCACTCAAGGTTATAATTCCAGGTAAACATTTATTTACTGACAGCTTAGAAAATATGCCACTGAGCTAACCAAACAGTCTCCTCTCATCCTATCAGTCCAAGGTCATATATATTGGCAGTAACTGCATTGTTCAAGCCTTGTCTTTGGATTTGGTAGCGTGTGTGTTCTCACAGGTCCCTCACCCAACTGCTGGTATATGAGGACGGAGCCACCACTCCATGGCCTCAAATATTTTGGCTCTTTCCTGTCCCTTTCCTACAGATGGAAAGACCAGAGACCTGTGCAGAGCTCCGGAGATGACAATACTGCAGATCCAAATTGCAGACAGTTGAGTTTCATCCCCAATTCCTGTCCTAAAAATCTGCTGACATTCCACCTGCCCATTCACAAAGGGAGGCATGAAAATGACAGCAAGCATGAGAAAGCTTGGTCTATGGAGAGCTTCACAGATCTGGTGGGCAGAAGTGAACACCTTCTGCATAACACGGGGCCATCAAATGTAAGCTGGGATTCAGGCTCTGCCTGTGCACGGAGCAGTGGAGAGACTTTTATAACCACGCGGTTATACAGTAGTATCCTGGAAGAGCAGTGAGTTTTCAGTGTGGATATGTACATGAGACCAATGTGGTGAGGGTCTCTCTATGTGTTTGGAGTGAGAGAGCATCAGGCCCCTCACTACGAGAAAGAAACTGAATTGCTGGAGCGTGTCCAGGGAAGGACAACGAAGCTGGCGAAGGGTCCAGAGCACAAGTCTTATGAAGAGCAGCTGAGGCAACTCGGGTTCTTTAGCCTGGACAAGAGGAGGCTGAGGGGAGACCTTGTCGCTCTTCACAACTACCAGAAAGGGGGTTGTGGTGAGGTGGGTGTTGGTCTTTTCTCCCAAGTAACAAGTGATAGAATGAGAGGAAATGGCCTCAAGTTGCACCAGGGGAGGTATAGAGTGGATATTAGGAAAAAATTCTTCACTGAGAGAGTGGTGAAACATTGGAACGGGCTGCCCAGGGAAGTAGTGGAGTCGCTATCACTGGAAATATTGAAAAAACACGTGGACGTGGCACTTTGCGACATGGTTTAGTGGGCATGGTGGTGTTGGGTGGATGGTTGGACTTGATGATCTTAAAGGTCTTTTCCAACCTTAATGATTCTGTGATTCTGTGATTTTCAGGCTCCAAAGGCTCAGTTTTAGGATTCAGCTAGTCATTTTTAGGGTCCAAGCCACATCCTGGGTTTCCAAACCCTCGTTTTTATGGTCCAACCTCTCTTTTAGTATTCAATGATTCATTTATAGTGCCCAAAGCTTCATTTTTAGGGTCCAAACTTGTCTGGTATTACCCATAGCCTTTTTCTAGGGCCCACAGTTTCATTTTTCGATCGAAACCCTCATTTTAAGCTGCAGAAAGCCTCTTTCTAGAGAGCAGCTTCATTTTAATGGTCCAAAGGCTCCATTTTAGTTTGCAAGGTCTAATTTTTAAAGTCCAAAGATGCATTTTTAGTGCCAAAGCCTACTTTATAGGTACCAAGCTCCGCTTTGAAGTTTCAAAGACTCATTTTAAGGGCCCAGAGCAGCATTTTTAAGGCCTGACGTCTGATTTTGACGTTCCAAAGCCTGAGTTTTAGAGTCCAAAGCCATATGGCCTTTGGCTCATTTTCAGGCCCAAGCCCTTATTTTTAGCTTCCAAAGCCTCACGTTCAGCTACCAAAGCCTCATTTTCAGGAACTAAAGTCTAAGTTTTAGGATCCAGTCTGCAATTTGGAGAGCCCAAAGCGTCATTCTGAGGCTCCAGATGCTCATTTGGAGGGCCCAAAGCCTCATTTTAAGGGCCCAAAGCCTCGTTTTAAGGGCCCAACTCCTCATTTAGGGTACATAGCCTCATTTCTTTAATGTGCAAAGCCTCATTTTGAGCCTCCAAAGACCCACTTGTAGGGTGAAAAGCCTTAGTTTTTGCTACCAAAGCATCATTTGAGGGCACAAATCCTAATTTGAGGGTTAAAAGCCTCAATTTCATTTCCACAGCCCTATCTTTAGGGCCCAAAGCCCCATTTTTAACTTCCAAACTCTTGTTTTAAGGGTCCAGACTCTCATTTATAGGGTCCAAATCCCTCTTTTACAGGTCTAAGCCTCCACTGGAATGCTCAAAGACCAGTATCAGTACGGGCTGGGGGATGAAGGGATTGAGAGCAGCCGTGCTGAGATGGACTTGGGGGTACTGCTGGATGAAAACCTGGACATGAGCTGGCGATGTGCGCTCACAGGCCAGAAGGCCAACTGTATCCTGGGCTGCATCAAAAGCAGCGCGGCCAGCAGGTCGAGGGAGGTGATTCTGCCCCTCTAACTCCGCTCTGGTGAGACCCTACCTGGAGTACTGTGTCCGGCTCTGGAGCCCCTCAGCACAGGAAAGACATGGACATGCTGGAGTGGGTCCAGAGGAGGGCCACAAAAATGATCAGAGGGGTGGAAGAAATTTTTTAACGTGCGCGTGGTGAAACACAGGGAGACACATAGACAAGAAAGGCATTGCTGAATCCCCCTGCCCCCATTAAAATCTTCCTGTAGTGCCTACATCAATGAGGAAAAACCAGTTTTCCAAACAAGTCTGTGATAAATGATTTAGTCCCAAACAGGATTCCAATTTAAGTTTACAATTTATTAAACGAATAGAGGCAAGCAAACAGTGCTGGGTGCGCCGGGGCACACCTTCACTTCTTACAATCCCCTCCTTTGTACTTTTCTAGGCTTCCTTTCTCGCCTTTCTCCGCCTTTTTCTCGGAAGATGACTCCTCCTCTAAGTGCGTCACCACTTCCCCGGTCTGCGCATGCTTCATCCTTTTCTAGGTGGTCGTCCGGTGGTCGTTGGGAGGAAGATGCTCCTCTTCGTCAGTGCACTCTACATGACCTTTCTGTCGGCGCATGCGCTCTGTTATTCTACTTATATATATATTATATATATTATATAATGCTACCTTATTTGGCTATACATCTTCTTGACATTTCTGCAGTTACCTACAACACGGGTTTGCACTAGTATATCAGGAACTAACATACACATATCAAGAAGCTACATAAGCTATACACATCAGGAAGTTACATAAAGATTACGGTTTCTTCCATTTAACACCACTCCCCTGTTTATGGTCATGCCCTACATACATTCCTTTATTTCAATATAAATGACATTTGCTTCAAGCATATATTCACTAGATTTTCTTTACACAAATCACTCATTCCTCACAATTCCTCTCCTTGCACATCCATGTTTTAAGTCAGATCAGACATTTGTAATGTTGTTCTGCGCAGCTACTTTTTGGTCTTAACAAATCTATGTGCTTCCTGCAAAAGTGTTTCAACATCTCCATTATCCTTGTCTTCTGAACTTGGTTCCCAGTCAGAGTCTTCATCAGTAGGCTCACACTCCTCTTCCTCATCATCTATAAAGCTGTCATTAAGGTCATATTCATTTGGTTCATCATCATCACCTTCTTTCTCCACAGCCCTTTTTCCTGTAGGGACAAAAATGTCATATATTCATGAATCATAAACACAGAAAGAAAGAGACCTTCCAGAGACCATCTAGTTAGTCTCTCTCCTCAAGAGGAGAGAGAGAATCGACTAACGCACTCTACCCAATGCTTACTATTTTGATTTTCAAGACTCATGAACAGCTGTACCATCTCTCTCTGACACCTACCGCAGCACTTACCAGTCTGATCACTTAGAAAGTTTTCCTTACTGGCTTTTCTTCCAGCACTTGGAAAACAGTATCAGGCCTCTTCTGATAATGTCTTCTGATATCAGAAGATGACAATATCAGATAATGTCTTCTGATAACTCTCCTTTCCTTAAGGAGTGGCGCACACAATTTCCCTGGTCATCTTCCTGCTACGTCTGTGTCTAAACAATACATCTCTCTTGCCACTCAGCCTCTGGCTATTGCTAGGCAGCTATTTTGACCCTAGATTTTCTGCCTTCATCCATACTTACTTAGGGCTATTTTATATTCATAAATCTCTGGAATCTGACTCTGCTTTTAACTTCCATTCACTTCTTTCATGAGCTTCAGGAGAGAGAAGGGAACCTGCTACCTCACTCACCTCCCACATTCTCAACTGGGATCCACACGGAATAGTCTGTGCTTCTTTTCCAAACACGGCTTAAGGAAACAACAAATGCTGAATGCCACCTTCCCGAGCTGGGTGCAGCCTACCTGTTTCCCGGTTTGGTCTATTCTATCACGCTGCCTTCTAATCTGCTGTCCATCCATCCTGTTCACAACTTACATTTTGTGATGAAATTGCCTTCTGCCTTCGTAGTAACTTCACAATACTTTGTATCAGCAGAAATCAAAGACTCAGAAACCTCTATTTACAAGAGACAGATGCTGTTTGCAGCACGTTCCTAAACTTTTTTACACAGCTTGTTTTGCAGTATTCTTTTAATTGCTCGAATATGTTGGCACATGTTTAAGTGTCCCAGAGGCAGGATAATTCTGGTATTTGAAGAAGCCTTATCCATCTGACTTGTCAGCGTCTGCACAAAGCTGCTGCCAGGGCAGCACTGCCGCCTTTTATTTATCAGCAGCTGTGAACCTTCATCAAGTTTATTTCCACTGCTTCCTGATTTTGGCAGATGTGCGTAACCCTTGCTCTACAAGCCTACATTGTCTCCCCTTTTTCTCACATGTTCGCAATTCCTAACTAGCCACAGTCTGTTAATATCCCAGTCATGTTACTCTGCCCTTAAGTCATACCTCTGAGTAAAACCATGTTCATTCCTCTTCTTCCCAGCCTCCAATTTTTGCGTTCTTAGCTCGTCTAGAGATAGCCTGTCAATGATCTTGTACAGATAATTTATCTGTTGAGCAATTCTTATCATCATCTTTCATGTGAAACTATAAACGTGGGGGCTTTTTTCCTCAGCTACAGACCCCAGTTCAAATCATCAACATTTATCTTAACCGTAAGCATTTCTTAGCTACCTCTTGCAGTCTCGGGTCAGAGCCCCAGGCACTCAAGCTACGCGTGTGGTGAACAAATGAGAACATCGGTATCTTATCTAGTCAGATCACATCCTCTATTAGTTATGTTTTTCTACTAGTGGGAACATTACTATTCCAGAATTATCTTATGGTCTGATGAACATTTTATACTCTATAGCAACTCTCACCCAAGGTTTTCAAAAGCATGTTACGGCATTAGTCAAATTTCTCAAAGATACACAATTTTATAGGTGAGTTGTGCCACAGAGGCACTGAATGACCTCCTAGAACACCAGCCGTGTGTGACGCAGCCAAGAACATAACTGAGAAAAATCCTACGGCTGGCAACTGGTATTCTTGGAAGGACCCACTGTGCACCACCCAGCAGAAAATCCAGAAAATGCCAACTGCCAATTTGAGTTGTAATCCACTATTATGCTTGCTAGTTTATTGTTTATCAGCCTTCAGAGGAACTTAATCGTGTCCATGTTTACCATCAGAATTTCTTATAAGAATCCCAGACTATGGTCCTGCAGAATGAATTATGTCTTGGACGGGAGAGGTCAAAACAAAGATGCTAAATACAGTAAGAACAAAATCCCTCTTGTCAGCTGACAAGAATAATAAAGCCCAAACCCGCTCAGCAAATAAAAGCTCTTCTTCAGCTTCACAGCACTCTGGGAGGTATTTTGCAACAGAAGTAGGAACTCTGGCAAAATACTGATTACTTCCATCAGACTATTTTTTTTTTTCCTACAAATGCAGGAGGCGCATACTATGTTTTCCCTCAATCAACGCTTTTAGATTTCAGCAGTGAACGATGCACTTCCTTCCACGTCTTCCTATTCCACCTCTTTCAGCTACAGTTTAATTCAGCCCCACAGCCCCTAACGCTGCTCATTAAGCACAGTTCTGCCTGTTCCCTAGTACTATATTTATCAAGAAACCCTTGAAACTTTCTCTGAAGGTATCTGCTTCATGTGGGGAGAAAAAGTTTGCTGACCACCTCTTTCAGAGAGTTCAATTTGGAAGTGAGCTTGATTAGCTTGCTAGGAAACCTACAAAGAAGTGTGTAGGAGAATCCTGCACAGTCCACAGCCACAGCAGGTCATTCATCTAAGGAGCAAAAATGTAGTGAGGTCATTCAGTAGTGACAATTTAATGACAGCATAACTCTCACTTTTTTTTCCTGCTTCCTCCCTTACAGCCATTCCCCCAGTAATGAGCCTTAGATTGATTCTCAGAAGATAGACCACATTCTTTACAGGAAATTTACAATCTCTCTGGTAGAAATTAGACTAAAAAAATGTTAAAAATTAAACATGTCAAATGTCATGTAGATGGTACCTTTTTCTTGGCTAGTGGAGTTTAAATACACTTGCACAGAAATTAATCCTGCTGTGCTTAACAATGCAGTTGTGCCAAACAGCACAAAATACAGGTTGATGGAGCCCTGACTGCGTGTGTGACTTTGCACGGCTCGGTACAACTGCCTCAGATGTGCATTTGCTGAGCCCAACCTTTTACAAGCTTTGCCCTCAAGAGAGCTAAGCAAGCCCATCAAGAAGACATCGGGGGGGGGGGAGGGGAAATCAGCAAATATGAACAGCACTTTAATTGACTAACACCCTTCTTTGTCCTGCGCACAGAATATCAAATCTTCCCTGGTTCTTACTTAGTAAAAGAGCTGAATTTCACAGATTGAATTTCACTTCCGAGTTAAAGTTTTACACGTTTACAACAGAAGCACTTTTCCTTCCATAGTCACACTTGGCTGACCACCTGCCATGAGCTGTACACACAGGATTTGGGTAAGGAAGGTGTTCTTATGAAAGGCACAGCTACTGTTTAAAGCCTTCAAGATTAGATTTAGCCTTTAGATAATGCACACAGTCCAACTTCCTTCATTATAAAATCTTAATCGCTCACTGCTCTTACAGTGCTGCTAACAATTCTCAGCATGCCGTAACACACATTTCTACAAGGGAGCAGTGATCAAGATGGGGCTTCAGAATATGCTACTGCACTGATACAACAATATCAAGCATTCAGTGATTGCAAAAGTGCACACGTACCTGAGAAGCAAATGGGATGGGAAAGAAATTTCTCAGTGGAAAATACAAAAGCAACCTCTTGCATCCACCCATAAAAGAAACGGAGACCAAAACACTACACCTATTTGCACTTTTATTTATTTTTCTCTAGAAAGCAGATCTCTCTGTTTTGGGGAAAATGTTTTAGGAAATGCCCAGCCACACCTTGACCGTCAAGGAAGACAAGCCAGTTTCCACTTTCACTTGAGATGCAGCAGCTCCACATCCTCATGCCGTGTTCAGGCCAGTGAAAATGAAGACTGTGTATCATTAGACTTTCAGACTGCTCTTTAAAGCTCCCTTTTAAATTCTTTCAGAAAGAACAGGAAGCTTCACATGCAGAAGCTGAGACACAAAAGAAACCTGGAAACAGACTTAAAGGATATCTAAACCTGGAGTGAACATTGTCAGCGGCAGCAAAGCCAGCTAGGTGCGCCACTGGTAAATGGAGGAGGTATACACAATATTACAATTTACATTATCAAGAGAGACTACAGCTTGCCTGTGCTACTACATAACCCTCACCGACGACTAGAAACTGAAGTGAGAAGGACATATACGTAGTTTACAGTGAAAGCTGCCCCCAACTCAAAGGCATTAACCTTCTTCTACACTTCAGTGTCCTACCAAGCCAGCAACTTACCTGAAACAGCGATACCTCATAGTAAGTATAAAAAAAGCTCATGAACACATGCACAGATATCACTTGAAAGTTATTTCAAGGTCAATGCAATGCAGAAGGAATCTCTCTCTGTTTCAAGAGCAATCAATCTTTACAGGGCAACCTTAACTAGTTGTGGATGAAATACTGGATTCCTTTCATCCTATTATGACCCCTGTGTAAGGAAGGAAGAATCAATTGAGCCACATGCGTGTCTCCTTAAAACGTTTGTTTTCTTGTCTGCTTCCAGGGCAGTACAGGTAGACTCATCCAGGAAGCGTGGCACAAATTCATTTTCAGCACTATTCCTTGTAAAAAAGCAAGCAGGGTTTTACCAAAATGACGACTGCTTTCTCCTCGGGTAAGTATTATCAAGCCTCTCCAGCACTATCAAATACCCCTCAAAACCCAAAGGAGATCGGTTGCCTCCTATGCTGATGTGCCCATTCGTAACAGAATATACTCACCATTTTTTGAAGTTCGTTGTCGGGTTCCTCTTTCAGTTACTAAAGAAAGGAAAGTTACTAGTCAGCACAGAGTACAGTAACCTAGCATAAGGGTTATTCATAGATGTTGCTACAATAGAAGACTGACCTATTAAAATAAATGCTGCAATGGTTGCGCTGTATTTACAAGTATAAAAACTACCCCGTTGCCCAACCCCCCCCTCCTTTTTTGTACTGAATGATTCCTGAGAGATTACCCAGATGAACTGTTCTTACAGCTGTGAACCATGCCATCTGTAGACAAATATCATCAATACTGGTTGTTTTGGGGGATTTTTTTTAAAGCAGAAAATTGGAGTATTTCAAAGCATTTAAATATTTTACACCATTGTTTCCATACATGCAGTTTCTCCTTAATAATGTCATAATCCTGATTCTTTAAAGTAAAATACATTTATCATTACATTTCCATAACTGTTCTCCTCTGAAGTATTATTTATTGCATTGGGATTTCAAGTGGAAAAAAATCTCCAAGTCATTGGACTTGCATCAGAGAAGGCACAAAAAATGCAAAGTATCTCTTTGAATTCTTTAAGAGCAGACAAAAGATAAACAGTGCACGCCCCTGTGTTTTTCAACAAATCTGTTTACTGGAATATAAAAGACTAGAAAATGTTAGAATAGAAACTCAGATTCAGTTTTAATTCTATTCCCTCTATGCCTCAAGAGAACATACATGCAAAAATTTGTTCTCTCAGTAAGAAAATGACTGGTCAAAAAAATTTAAAATAAAATAAAAAAGACGACAGTCATGCTTGCAATGTTTATTTTAAAGCATCACAAGACTTTAAAGCTGTATGTTACCTGAGGATTTCCTATCAAAAGAAAAATAAGAATAAAAAGTAAGTATGAAATCTTAAGATTTCTGTACATCTGTACAGCTCTGCGTACACTTTTTTCGATGGGGATGGAAGAAAACCTATAGAAATAATTTACTGCAGCAGCTATTTGAAATGTGGATAAATACTTCAGTAACACCTAAATATATTCCCTGTTTTCGTTGTAATACTCCAGCTCTGAATGGAGGAAGTAGAATACAGACGTCAGGTAATATCACACTATTCCATGTTTCATTTTCAACAAAAGCTATGAAACTCATGAAAATAGCCACTCGCCACACAGCATTTCTGTCAATTCACAAGACACAAGGCATCCAAACTGTGTCAATTGTGTCTGACCCAGCCCATCTCCCTGCAGCTGAAAAACATTTGAAAAAGTGAGTGCAGGTTTGCAGCGGCCAAGCAACCTTCCTTACAACAGACAAGGGCAAAACCTCATGCCTGAGAAGAGCAAGGGTGCAGGGCAACACAGAGTAAGCTGCAAATGCAGCGTTATTCACGTACAGTACATGAAAGCACTTTATTCCAAAATTTTGGTATCTATTACTGGGTTTGGCGGTTCCTCCCCCACTTTGAACTATACTGAAGAACTTGGCTTACCTGGAGGTACACTGTGCCTGTATTCTGGCTTGTGCTGTGGATTCTTCCTGCGAAAAAGAAAACAGTAAAAGCTTGATTCGCCATCTTGTTCCACACTTAACAAGCCCCAGAGCTCTTTGGTGTTTTATGGATAATTTTAGTTTCTTTTTAAAAGAAAATTCTGTGACGAGTGCTTTACTGCAGTGTCTCAGCGTATAGAATGGAGGGTAGAAAAAAAAAATCAGGTTACATAAGAGTACCTCTTGTTTCAGCATCAAATAAAAAAAGAAAAAGATGGTTGATCAAAACCAAGAGATGAGATAGTTTCCAAAGTTGTAGCATGAGACGCATTTATCCAGCATATAACAAGAATTGATCCAAGTATTTACTCTCACTAAAAATGAAACCAGAACATAACTTCTGGTGCATAAAGTACAATGCGTGCACAGTGCATCCCAGGTCTTGGGCATCCAGGCGTAGCTTCCACATTCTGCAACGTAGGGCTACAAATTAAATAGTTTGGTAAAATCAAAGAATTTGGAAAGAACTGCTTGTCTCTAAGGATCACGGGGAGAGGCCACAGAAGGATTCTTCAGCAAGATTACTCACTTCTGCAGTATGCTGCTGCAATCCATCAAACTCAGTTTACAAGTTTGTATGTCTTCCATAAAAAAATAGCATCAAAAGAAAATTTAAAGTCAACACACTCTTGGATCAATACAATAAAATCAATACAACAATAAATGTTCCCCTCATTCAGGCTGTGATCCAGGCCATTAACACACAGATTTATCCCCTCCCAAACAGTTATCCAATGCTGCTCTATTGTTTTAACTTGGTCCAACTTACGTTGTGCTAATCTGTCATGTTAGCATATCAGAGGCTTTTCGCAGGGCTGCATGTTAAAATAGTTTCAACTCCATTTATTTTTCTGAAGAAAATTTTTAAAAATTCTAACTTTGGCAGAAAACCTGTTCAGTTGTCCTAATTTTTGCTTCTGAAAATAAGCAACAATTAAAGCCCACTATTTAAGAATGACATACCATGTGACATTACTTGAAACTGGAGATTCATTTCTGCAACAGCAGAATTTCCTGTATATTTTACAAGATACCCTTGCTGTGAAGGCTGCCTTGTAAAATCAGCTGTTTATTTATGTTTTCTTATTCTTCAAAGAACAGAGTAACAGTTAGTCTGCATCAGAAAAATCTTATTTTTATGTCAAATAACTTGTGACAAATTTACACACTTCAAGTTGATTTACAGTTCCATAGTTACTGCCCAAGTACATTACGTGTGCATTAGAAGTGATAGTTATCTGAATGAAAAAGGAAGTACAGCTTCCTATTAAATACACTGTACTGAAACAAAAAGAATTGCCTATTTCAGTGTTCTACGACTATTGTCAGCATCAGGCCATTTGATCCTGACTCAAGGCGTAGCCTCTAGATCATTCAATTGTGCTCCCTTCAAGTAGGAGCCAACAGATAAAGACAATTAAAAAAAAACCCAAAACACAAAAACCCTTCAAATTACATTTGTTGCTTTGTTGAAAGAATTATCATTGCTTCATGGGTGTGTCCTTTCCTCTAACTCCAAAGAATGAAACACAGACTAAGAAATGATCAACTAATACAGCAGAGAGGTTGTCTCATCTGGAAGAAGAGACAGTGTTGGATAAAGTATCCACTGTACTCCTGAAAAGTACACTGGCAATTTCGTGACCAGGATAAACCCGGATTTCTCATCCCAAGATGAGAAATTTCTCTCATAGATGTTTCTCAGAAAAGAAAATTTTTATGCATTAGCTAAATATAACATGGCTTTTTCTTAAAAGCTGCCCTCATTTTGTTGCAGTCCATAGAGAACACGCTCTTCAGGATCACCACACTTTCTTGGAGAGAGGGGAGAAAATGTTTCTGCTCAGGCACAATCTTTAATACAGCAGCTGTTAAGTTTCCGTATGCCCACACAGAAGTGCTATTGCCTCAAAGTACATCCTTTGTCTGTTGTGTCCGTTACAAAGCGGTCATTAAACTCTGCTAAATAAAAGTGTGAAACCCAGACATTGAGAAACAAAATGGAATAAAACAATTTTTTGAAGAAAAACAACAGTTTTTAAAAAGAAGCTGTACCAGTCAGCCATAAACTGGACTTTATTGCTGTTACTTAAATTATGCTTTTTAACAAATCAAATACTGATTAAAATAGAGTTTTTGTACAAAATCTCAACAAATACTTTCTCTAAATTTAAACTAAGAGTTACATAACGGGAACGACATGTAATAATAAATTTTTGTGTATGTGTGTACGTGTGTGTATACACATTAAACATAAACATAAACATAAACATATACATATACACATGTATAAAAGAAGAACAGTTTACTGCATGTTGACAAGTGAAAAGGCGTTGATTTCTAGGTCATTGAATAGGTTCCAAAAGTCAAGTTTCCATGTTTGCCAGCTGAAACCACTAACAAATATTTTGCACAGACTTTAGTGCTTTAGTGGTAGTGTCACCGAAATCGGGAATAAACCTCGTAACACCAATGAAGTGTTAAAAGGCAGGCATTCTTTATTCACGGCGCCGGGAACACGGGGGATAGCTCCTCCTAAACCGTGTTCGCTCGATCAGTTCAAAAATCAAACATTTATAGGCAAGATTAATACATATTCATCAAGTGTCCATACAATGATTGGTTAAATATCCCTCGCCTCACATGTAAATGACCACGCATGCTCACTATGATTTCTTGAGATTTTACTTCCTTAATCTTTTGAGTCAGAGGGTTTCTTGAGTGGGTGGTCTCTGAGTCGGTGGTCGCGACCTCCCCCTGCCGGAATTACCTTTCCTACAAAGTTCACTTAGGCTTGGCAACGCTCAATAGGCCTTCACGGGCTGTCGGTCCAATATGCAATCATTCACCCCACAGTCCTTTGTTTTAAGACAAGACTATAGAATGAATAATTACTTATCCACCGGACCACAGAACTGACCAAGGTGTTCCTTCTTTCTAGCTACTTGTTATTAGAACAAAACATAATACCATGATCACAATGTTGCACTTAACTCCTTGATAATTAAATCAAGATGGGAAGGGTTCGGTGGGTTCTCGAGCAGCATTGCTGGTGCATAATGTTCTTATAGTTACAACTTGCTACAAATTCACAAATCTATTTTCTAACCCTATTTTAGTTTAATTCCCTACCACCTTGGTTACAGTAGCAGTCTGCCCACAGTAAATTTCAGAAGGCTGCAGTCAAGATTTAACATCTAGAATTACTCATTATCCTAATGTCATTTTGCAATTCCGTGGGAGAACATTCTTAACCTGTAAAAGAAGAAAAGCCATTTTGTACAGTGCTTCTTACCTCTAGCACGCCGTTCCATACGGACATTCGGGCCGATCATCATTGTTGTCCTGATGTGCCGAAAACAGACTCCACAATCTGCAAGACTGTAAAGGAGGTATGTTTATTCAGCGCTGGGCAGCACGGGGGGGTAGTCCCACCAAAAACCCTGCGCACCCCAATGCGGCACTTACTTCAAATATATACAGCAAAGTGTTGCATACACATAAAGTTTCGCAATATGCCTATACATATGCATGATCTGTCCCTGCTTCGTATAGACATGAGTTCCAAGATGTTATTTCCATGAACTCCTCCCATCTGCGCTTGCGCAGTGCCTTCTGGTGGTGGTCGCTGAGGGTCATGAGGATGAAGGCCGGTGGCTCCTCTTCGTCACCACTAGTAACCCCTTGTTCTTACGCAGACTCAATTGCTCTTTGGTTTTCGTCCACACCACAAGGTCAGTTTCAGCCGGTTCTTGAGGCACTCTCCTGGTTCTTATCGGGGACCGTCCCTGTGAGGAGCCACAAGTCTTCTCACTCCTGTCGGTTTATCAGGAACTGTCTTTGTAAGGAACTACAGATCTCTTGTTCCAGTTACTTTACGCAATAGCTAACAAGATTTCAAACTTTATCTACTAATTAACTGCTAAGATTCCCTTAACCCCTTCTCTCAGTCCTGAGTTACTATCTCCGTTTCATGATAGTCATCATCGTTAGGGTGACTGAACTGCTGAAAGTGAATGGGATTCTTCCTGCAAAAGATAAATCTATATTGAGAACTGACTGTTCCATTTAAACATGGGAAGGGGAGATACGAAAGGTGTTACTGAATCAGTGACAACTCATTTTTCTGTGACTACACAAAGAGGAGCTTTTCATGTTTAACTTTATGCAGAATGTAAGACCTGCTTTCAGGATAACAGAAGAAAAGCTTTACCTCGGCACATACCGCAAAAGAGGTTAAACCAGGAATTTTCTTATTTGCCATCAGCTTTAAGAGCCAGACCTCCAACACGTACACAAGCTACTGATGCAGTCACATAGCATGTGGCCAACTTGCTCTGTTATGACTCCCTCTGGAGCTACTGAAGTGCTACAGAAACCACTACCAAAGTCTTAGCTCGACTTGAAGGCCAGTGCATTGCAGCCAAACAACTGCAGTGTTAAAGACTTCCTACGCCCTCGGGTGGTCACCTATTAGCTTCAGGCAGTACGTCTCAATTATTATTTCTGTTCTGTATGCAAGTTACTGCCCACTTGAATACTTCGAACGCCAGCATATTATTCCACGTGGAGCAGTCTACTGGACGTTACATTGATTAGCTGTCAAGTTTGCCTTGGCTACCATGACATTTTATTTGAAATATCAAATCACAATGATGACATGAAGTTGTACCATAAGACGTAACAACTCTGTACGTAGTTGAGTCCAACCAATGTTAGTGAGGAGAGCACGTTGCTAGCATCCACACCTTTTTGCACTACAACACTTACACAGCTGAACCCAAGCTGAGCAAGTAGCAAACAGAAATATATGCATCACTGAAAGAACATTTCTGCTACTTCTAAGAGTATTCCCTTGTGTTTGCATACACACCATACAAGACAAGGCAGCTATAAACAACATAATTTAGAGAAGAGTTTGCTTTATAAAACTTCTGTAAGTGATGTTAAAAAGAACACGGAACAACATGTTATGACTTCAGGAGGAATTCATGTGACAGATCAACACATGTGACAAAAAAATATGTCAAAGTGATTATACCAGCACCAAAAGCAAATCTACTTCTTCCCTATGATTTCTTTTAGGGATCCTTTTTTTTCAAGCATAATATTTAAAAGCAAGAAATGCGGCATATTTTAATAAATGATTTTCCCAAAGACATCCACAAAATACTTCAGTGATTTACCACCCTAATTCCCAGAGTACAAATCTTCAATGTATTTGCGCAAATTATAAGGGTGAACTGCTTGCCTCAAGCAAGAGAAATGACAACTTTAAACTACAGAGTAATTACTGGTTTAATTTACACTTGTTACAGCTGCATTTAGAAACACAATGCCGGAAACATGTATGTAGCTAGCCAGACACTCAACAGCTTCCTCCTCCATCACAGACACTCTCTCCTTTAAATTCACAGCTCCCTCTTACGACCTTTACAGGGAACAGTCAATACTAATGTCAGCATTTCAACTACCATCAAAAGAAAAAAAAGCTTGTTACAGCTTTTGCAAAACGATTACTTAAGTGTCATGAGCTCTACTAGCCATTCAGGCCTCCCTTTAGGCATTTGAAAAAGATTAGGTATTTAGTATGAATACCTTAAACCTCCATTTGTCTGGTATCTTTCATTCAGGAAACTCCAACAAGCAAGCTACAGATAAACTCTCTAATAAGCAACTTATCACTGATCCAGTGTCCCTTGAATCTACCTATGTAGGTGACGGACTTCTTGTCCTGGTCTTTTCCATTAATTTCTGCAAACTGTAGGGTAAGTAAATCCTGTTTCACTAGAAATCATTGCGAGGTTGCATTCACCAGTCTTTTATTCTATGACAAGTTCCCAGGAAACATCACTTCTTACATCAAATTCAGACTGTCTGCCGAGTCCTTTTCCCATTTAAAAATAAATTAAATAAAGTCGTTTTAGAGGCTACTTGCTTTGTTTTCTAAATGCATAGCGCTAACTTCCTAGCAATCTTAGCAAGAATTTTCAGTCACTTGAAACACAGTTCATCTTCTTAAAGGGATACAGAAGCAACTAACGTTCTGTGAAATAATTTTAATGTTTATTCCTACAATAAGATACATGTAGCATCATAGTCACCAAGGCAAGAAAGCCTAATAGCTGTTGATTAGCCAACCTATTGCATTTTAGGAGATACCCATTTCCTTTCAAAAATCTACTTTGAAACCTACTTGGACAACACCAAACAGCCCTTATTGGAGGAAGGAAAAAAAGAAAGTAGCGTGGAAGGAAGGAGAAAGAGAAACGAAAGGGTCTTTATGTATGCTCCCTATCGCTAGCCTTCAGGATGCTTTGTGCCGGTGGACGATGCTCCTGAAATTATATATTACCTGTGAAGCACCTTAAACACATCTGTCCTGGTTTCAGCCAGGGTAGAGTTAATTTTCTTCACAGAAGCTGGTGTGAGTCTATGTTTTGGATTTGGGATGAGAAAATGTTGATAACATGCTGATGTTTTGAGTTGTTGCTAAGTAGTCAAGGACAGTCCAGCTTCTCGTGCTGGCCTGCCCCCAGAGAAGGCTGGGGGTGCACGGGAAGCTGGGAGGGGACACAGCCAGGACAGCTGACCCAGGCTGGCCAAAGAGATATTCCATACCATATGACATCATGCTCAGTATATAAAGCTGGGACGAAGAAGGAGGAAGGGGTGGAGGGACGTTCAGAGTTATGGCACCTGTCTTCCCAAGAAACCGTTACGCCTGATGGAGCCCTGCTTCCCTGGAGATGGCTGAACACCTGCCTGCCCGTGGGGAGTGGTGAATATTACCCGTGAAGCACATTAAACACATCCTACTTCAGGTGCTCGTATTTTACCTTACCGTTACCTGGGTAATTTGTACTTACTCCACTTCTGTGTGTTTTGAAACGATATCCAGCAAAATAAAGAGCAGCAGAGAAGTGCACAGCTTATATTAAGCAAACATGTTCCCTTCTTGCAAAAATCTAAAGCTTCTTCCTTTCATTAAGGGTTTCGTTTGTTTAGGGGGCTGGGGGTTAGGTTTTTGGGTTTTTTTAGACACAAGAGATTTGAGGTGTAAGAGCACAACATCTGTAATGCCATGAGTTGCAGTCCACAGTTGATTAAATAGTTTCACAACAAAACCTCACTGCACAGGAATATGTGATTCATTTGATCAAAACACAATCATTAAGCTTTACTCACACAAAAATTAACCAATTAAAAGCTTATTTTAAGAATAAAGTTTTATAGAAGATTTGCTTTCTCATAATCATACTCACACAGTCGCTGCAGCTTTGCTTTCACAGAAACTCTGAATTTGTATACTCACACTTCATGATGCAGGAAACTACGCAAATAAAAATTACGCAAATTAAAGTGATAAAGTTCTTCAGAATCAATGCAGTCATCTCAAGCAGAAGTTGAGTATTGCTCAGTGAAATATTTAAGACAGTTTTTTGTCTGTGCAGCTACCAAATGCAACTTAAAAGCTTTTTCTACAGCAAGTTTAACTGATTAGGTCAAAACCCCTGGCTCTTCACAACCACACACAGAAGACCCCTGCCATTTCAAGGGCTTATTTTCCCAGCCACTAAAGACATTGGCAGCGAAGATGTAATGAATGACCAGCAGCCCTTACAACGCCACAGAATTCAAGACTGAAGTTATGCCACAAATGCGCCTGAGATGTTCATAAGTTCTAAACTGTAAGTCTTATTAGAAGACAGGACTCAAAAAAAGACAGATGCAGGTCTTCAGCTGCCAGATTTACAAGCTTAAGGTGAAAGGAACAATACTTTCATAAACAAAGAGCAAAGTATTTAAAAGAATGCACATACAAATCCAAAGACTGGTTGAGTGTGCCCTGCTTTGACAGCTATGGGAAAGATTGACACACACCCAGTCAGCAGAGCACTCTATCTCAGGCTAGCAAAAGGACAGAATTGTGGACAAAAGAAATGTGCGTTCCAGTTTTAGAGATGAGAGTTCAGGTCTACCACACCCCTTCTACACAGCCCTTGAGAAGAGGGGTTGGGTTTGGATTACTTTTAATTCCCTATTCTTCTAACTTTGGAAAAAACAATAGCTGACAAGAAAACAAACACAAGACGGTATTCAAAGAGTAAGTTCCTGGACAACAAACATGCTCAGACATAACATAGAGCACTTCGCCTCCTAGTGGTAATAGCAGTTTCTTTCAGCTTCTTGAAGCTTTGGACTACCTCAGAAAGAGAATCGGACACTGACGGACGATAACAAGAAGAATCCCTGGAGTGAGAGGCGTGCATCAAGCTTGATTCTTTCAAAAACAGTGTTTTCAAATGCCTAAATGAAGAAACCGAACCATGGGCTACAAAATTATTTCCTAAATGTTTAAGATACACCTTAGAGAATCTAATAAAATCAACAGAACTAGTTTTCAATGTTTTACATTTGTGCTATTTTACTAGGCACCTACCAACGGTGCCTAAGTCATATCCAGAAGTCAAGTATCTCTTAATAGGAGCTTACAAAAATAAAAACTAGAACTCTGAAGAGCATTTAGTTATGGAATAAACGACATTTTATGAGTAAGAAACCTTACCCAGAAAAATTTTTAAGGAAATGTTACGGTTACCAAAGCAGTCCTCATTTAAGATGTTGATGCCTACGGCACATCTGGTTAGAAGACACCTTTCGTAAGGTTAAAGTAATGAAGGAGAGGGAAACCAACTACACCCATTGTACTCAAAAGAGCACTCAAAGCAGCTCCTCTTCCTCGGCAACTCTAAAAACTAGTTTTTGCTCAAGGAAAACGCTACACAATGAAAAACTGAAGACACTATCAATGTGTTCCTTCAAAGCACCCATTCACATCTCACTTACGTACACGTCCTGTTAAAGATATGGGTAACTGCAATGACTTGCTTTAATCTAACATAGCTATCCCATTGATGCAGAAAGACTACTTGATGGGCTTGTATTAAAAGCAAATACTAAGACAGACTGAGAAGCATATTTCTTTTGCTGTAAACAAGCAGGCTTAGTCTCACAACGTTTCCAGCAGACCAAAGCTGATGTTTTTGATGCTTCATATTTACAAACTTCTCCAACAGAAGACTTTGTTATGTGTTATTTCAGAGCATTCTTTTTTCTTACAAAGCAATACTGTCCAAAAGCTTTAGAATAAAGACCCAAGAACAAACGTACACATACAGACTCCTATTCCGTATTACCTGTAACTAAAATATGCCTTCCTAAACATTAGGAATCCTTCAGCATATTAGAGCATTAAATCAGCTTAACCCCCATACAGGGGAAAGCTTGTCTTAGCAAAATTAAAAGTAGCCGGAGCAAACTCGAGGCTGCATTTGTACTACTGGATCAGCTTAACTGCCTAATAAAACATGTTTTTATCATATTCATTATGGGCAAAATTTGAGATGTGTGGGAAAAAAAGCTAGAGGAAAGCTGCAAATCTGATGTGCTCATTAACGTAACAGCTTTAAACTTTTGATTTACAGATTGAACAGGACTCAGAAAAAGACAGATGCATTTACTCATGCTTGCTTGTCTTCTAAACCACCTCACTGTTTTTCCTATTGTCCAAGCCCCTTGGGGGGAAAAAAAAACATTCAAAATCACAGGACCCCTTGTTTCCTGGCTTAGCCTTTTGTGCTTACAGTGCGCACAGATTTATCTAGAGCTCAGAGCCTTCTCCTAAATGCAGTCCTCAGGTCATTGGTCATTTGCTAGCCTCAAGACCACTTCTAGATTTGTATCTTCCCTTTGTTACATCAACATATGGCACTCCAGATCTCTTCTGGGCAGAAAGAACTAGCAGGAGGCAAGGCATTCAGCACTGGCATTTTGGAACTTCGCTGGAATGTTTGTTCTGCACACAACATTTATATGACAGATCTTTCACCGTGAAGTGAGAAGATGTAAGGGGCGGGGGGGGAGGGGGAATTGTTCTTCACTTGAAGTAGTACCAAAGACGCTGACCAGGTGTCGTGGTTTAGCCCCAGCCGGCAACTAAGCACCATGCAGCCGCTCACTCACTCCCCCTCCCACAGTGGGACGGGGGAGAGAATTAGGAAAAAAACCTCCTGGGTTGAGATAAACACAGTTTAATAGGACAGAAAGAGAGAAGGAAACAACAATGATAATACCAACAAAGGAATGTACAAGAACAAGTGATGCCCAATACAGCAATTGCTCACCACCCAGTGATCGATAGCCCGTCCCCGAGCAGCGATTTCTGCCCCCCGGCTAACTCCAGTTTATGTACTGGGCATGACGTCGGATGGTAGGGAATCTCTCTTTGGTCAGCCTGGGTCAGCTGTCCCGGCTGTGTCCCCTCCCAGCTCCCCGTGCACCCCCAGCCTGCTCGCTGGCAGGCCAGCACAAGAAGCTCGACTGTCCTTGCCTGCTTAGCAACAACCCAAAACATTATTAACAGTTTCTCACCCCAAATCCAAAACACAGTCTCACACTAGCTTCTGTGAAGAAAACCAGCTCTATCCTGGCTGAAACCAGGACAGTATCCACCCCTTATTCCATATTATTTACGTCATGCCCGGGTCCTATACTTTTCAATACATTCCAATTATTCATTATTACTCTTCCTGTCTTCTAATATATACACACAGATACCACTTTCTTAGTCCATGGGCCATCACTTTAAAATGTCTGTGGAGTTCATTCAGTCCATGACTCTGGGCTTCATCCATCATAGCAGTCTCTCAGGGCAGGGGAGATGGTATGTGGTGTTGGATTGTCATCTGGCACGGTCCATGTCCATGATCTGCAGGTCGAAGATGTTGATCTCGAGGGAATTGTTGGGCGCAAGCTGCTGAAGCCAGTTCTGGTTCCACCACTGCTGCACGTTGCTTGGTTTCAGTGAAGCTCATTCGTCATCAGTCTGGGTGATTCTTACTGTAATACCATTGATATGGTAGATAGCAACCATAGTAGTAATTTCATACTGTATTGTGTAACAATTAACATAATACAATTCAAATCATTGCCTGTTTTCACCCAACATCAAGTCTCCTTGAGGTACACATCGGACTTGCTCATCCTTGCGCATTACCCACCAAGTGCACCCAGGTCCCTGAGCAAAGGCAATCCCACGAACGGGTTTGCCTTTGCCTGAGGCAGGAGTAACCCAGACTGTCTTCCCCAGCGTATTTCTCACATGCACCACAGGGACTTTATCCCCTTCTACAGTACGTAAAAGTTTTGATTGGGCAGGGCCAGCTCTATTAGTAGATCCCCTAGTGTTGACTAACCAGGTGGCTTTTGCTAAATGTTTGTCCCAATGTTTGAATGTTCTGTCACCCATTGCTCTCAGTGTAGCTTTTCACAGTCCGTTGTACGGTTCAGTTTTTCTGGAAGCTGGTGCATGATAGGGGATGTGATACACCCACTCAATGCCGTGCTCTTTGGTCCAGGTGTCTATGAGGTTGTTTCGGAAATGAGTCCCATTGCCTGACCCAGTGCTTTCGGGGGTGTCATGTCGCCATAAGACTTGCTTTTCAAGGCCCAGGATAGTGTTCCGGGCGGTGGCATGGGGCACAGCATATGTTTCCAGCCATCCGGTGGATGCTTCCACCATGGTAAGCACATAGCGCTTGCCTTGGCGAGTTTGTGGAAGTGTGATATAGTCAATCTGCCAGGCCTCCCCATATTTATATTTCAACCATCGTCCTTCATACCAGAGGGGCTTTAACCGCTTGGCTTGTTTGATCGCAGCGCACGTTTCACATTCATGGATAACCTGTGCAATAGCGTCCATGGTCAGGTCCAGCCCTCGATCCCGAGCCCATCTATATGTTGCATCTCTTCCCTGATGGCCTGAGGTGTCATGGGCCCACCGAGCTATAAATAATTCACCCTTATGTTACCAGTCCAGATCCACCTGAGCCACTTCAATCTTAGCAGCCTGATCCCCCTGATGGTTGTTTTGATGTTCTTCGGTGGCCCGACTCTTGGGTACGTGAGCGTCTACATGACGTACTTTTATGACTAGATTCTCTAGTCGGGCAGCAATATCTTGCCACAATTCAGCAGCCCAGATGGGCTTGCCTCTGCGTTGCCAGTTGCTCTGCTTCCATTGCTGTAGCCACCCCCATAGAGCATTTGCCACCATCCATGAGTCAGTATAAAGATAGAGTATTGGCCATTTTTCTCGTTCAGCAATATCTAAAGCCAGCTGGATGGCTTTCACCTCCGCAAACTGACTTGATTCGCCTTGTCCTTCAGCAGCTTCTGCGACTCGTCGTATAGGGCTCCATACAGCAGCTTTCCACCTTCGATGTTTGCCTACAATACGACAGGACCCATCAGTAAACAGGGCATACTGCCTTTCGTTCTCTGGCAGTTTATTATATGGTGGAGCCTCTTCAGCACGCGCCACCTCCTCTGCTGGTGATATTCCAAAATCTTTGCCTTCTGCCCAGTCCATGATCACTTCCAAGATTCCCGGGCCATTAAGGTTTCCTATTCGAGCCCGCTGTGTAATAAGCGCGACCCACTTACTCCACGTAGCATCAGTCGCATGATGTGTAGAGGGGACCCTCTCTTTGGGCCAGGTCGGGTCCTGGGCCTGAAGCACAGGAGGAGCTGTGCTTCAGTACCAGCCACTTCTGAGGCAGCTCGAACTCCTTCATATGCTGCCAATATCTCCTTCTCAGTTGGAATATAGCGGGACTCAGATCCCCTATATCCTCCACTCCAAAACCCTAGAGGTCGACCTCGAGTCTCTCCTGGTGCCTTCTGTCAGAGACTCCAGGTAGGGCCATTCTCCCTGGCTGCCGCATAGAGCACATTTTTAACATCTTGTCCTGCACGGACTGGCCCGAGGGCTACGGCATGAACTATCTCCTGTTTGATTTGTTCAAAGGCTTGTCGTTGCTCAGGGCCCCATTTAAAATCGTTCTTCTTCCGGGTCACTTGATAAAGAGGGCTTACAATCAGACTGTAATTTGGAATATGCATTCTCCAGAAACCCACAATGCCCAAAAATGCTTGTGTTTCTTTTTTGCTAGTTGGTGGAGACATAGCTGTTATTTTGCTGATCACATCCGTTGGGATCTGTCGACATCCATCTTGCCATTTTATTCCTAAAAACTAGATCTCTTGTGCAGGTCCTTTGACCTTACTTTGTTTTATAGCAAAACCAGCTTTCAGAAGGATTTTAATTATTTTCTTCCCTTTCTCAAAAACTTCTTCCGCTGTGTTGCCCCATAGGATGGTGTCATCAATGTATTGCAGATGCTCTGGAGCTTCACCCTGTTCCAGTGCAGTTTGTATCAGCCCATGGCAAATTGTAGGGCTGTGTTTCCACCCCTGGGGAAGTCAATTCCAGGTGTATTGGACACCCCTCCAAGTGAAAGCAAACTGTGGCCTGCACTCTGCCACCAAAGGGATTGAGAAAAACGCGTTAGCAATATCAATGAGAGACTTTCTTCGTATTGCCAGAGTTGGCCAGCCAATTCATCCACCGTTGGTCTCTCTCCGTCTTTCCAGGCCATTACTACTAATGAGTTGGCATATGACGATGGTGCACTCCGTAGAAAGTTCCGCCACATAGGTCGCGTGCAATTGACTTCATATGAATCTTTGGATGATTGCCATTGTCCAAGTCACCACAAATGACTTCCAGCAGAGCTAGCTCCCTCAGGTACTGGATACCTTTCTCCATGGTGGTCCACTTGCCTGGGTGACATAGAACATCTTCCTTGAAGGGATACCTTTCCTTCACACCCTACACACGAGGACTCGTGTACCTTTTCCCAATGCGAAAGGCTCCTCGGGGGCGATGCGACGAAAGGCTCCAAAAAGAGCCCGGCGCTGCGACGAAAGCCTCCTCGGGGGGGATGCGACGAAAGACTCCAGAAGGAGCCCGGCACTGCGACGAAAGCCTCCTCAGGGACGACAAGGCGAGAGGCTCCTGGGACGCGACGCGTCGAAAGGCTCTTCAGGCGCGACACGGAGAAAGGCTCCTCAGGCGCAAAGCGACGAAAGGCTCCGAAAGGAGGCGGGCGGCGCGGGAAAAGCTCCAAAAGGAGGCGGGCGGCGCGGCCAAAGGCTCGGAAAGGAGGCGGGCGGCGCAACCAAAGGCTCCGAAAGTACACGGTCGACGCAGCCAAAGGCTACGAAAGGAGGCGGGCGGCGTGGCAAAAGGCTCCAAAAGGAGGCGGTCGACGGGGTAAAAGGCTCCGAAAGGAGGCAGTTGTTACAAATGATTTAGTCCCAAACAGGATTCCAATTCAAATTTACAATTTATTAAGCGAATAGAGGCAAGCAAACAGCGCTGGGTGCGCCGGGAGTCTCTGCTCCACCAAGACGCACGCGGTTCAGTTCCTGTTCCTGGTTTATATCCTGTCCGTTAATACATATTCATGAATAGGCGTGTCTTCTTCGGCGCATGCCCTCTTCTCCTTCTAGAATCGTTCTCGACTCTTCCTCAGCGTGATCCTGTTCGCTAATACATATTCATGAATAGGCGTGTCTTCTAATACATATTAATGAACAGCCATGTCTTCTTCAGCGCATGCCCTCTTCTCCTGCTGGAGTCTTCTCGAATCTTCCTCGACGTGCCCCCAGGATGAACCCAAACCTTATGCATGCACTTTCTTTACACAATACTATGCGGCCAGTGGTCAAACTGGTTTGAGCTGATATACCAGCAAAGTAGTTTCACTTTCTCCTGTAAAATACCCCTTTTTATGGTGCAGGAGAAATCCATGAAAGTACAGAAGATTACACTTCATCACACAAATCAGATAAACATATTTCACAATCCCCCATCTTTTTCTTTATAGTATTGATTCGTGTTTTCATTTCCAATTGAGTATAACCGAGTAGATTAATCTAGTAACAATCCCCCACATATCCTCAATACAACTATCCCCATTTTAGTAAGCCGATCACCACCCATAAAATCTCCCCAAAATCCTATTCCATTCCAAGTTTGTCTCTCAGGAGGCCATTCGTTCTCCCTAATTTATGGGTAACAGGAAAAAACTAGGTTTTATTGTTGATTACAGTTATGCGCTGTACAATTAGAAAAGGTCCTCACTTTTTCCATTTTTCTGGGGTAAACCCCAGCTGGACTTGTTCCAATATTGACTACAGTTATTTGCCGTAGTCAGAGTCCAAGGAACTCACCCCCAAGTAGAACTAGAAGAGGTCCGGTCAGGGCCATAGTGATCGGCGGTCACAGCCCGAAGGGGTTGCAGCCCTTGGCAGACCCTTTTTAAGCCGCAACACCAGTTCCCCTCCGGTCTTGCCCTCTTCTTTCCTTTAAGGGGGTGCTTTCTTAGTACCCAAATTAATTGAGCACTGCTTGTGAAGGCCAGAGCTTTGCTAGATCAGTGGTTTGTCCAGACCTGAGCAGTTGCCCGAGCCTGGCAATCCTCTTTATTTGCAAGGCTTTATGGCTACAGAAAACTGCCAGTTAGCGTGCAACACTAATCTTACAAATACACACCACCACCTACACAAAGGACAAATTCTAGTTCCAGCTCCTTTTTCCTGTTCTTCTTTTGCCAACAACTCCTTCCGATTATACTCGTTTGGAGTACCCATTGTTGTTTCCTATTACCCCTTCCCATTGTTTTCCAAACTTGGGGATTACTTACATTCCTCTCCATAGCTTCCCATGGCCATCGTTCACCTTGATTTGTTCCACCACAAACGTAACAATTAGTTATATTCAATGACTTTACAAATAGATTTTTAGCAACTGTGGGAATTTCATGTTTCACTCCTGTTTTATTACAGGAGTAGCCGCAATAAAATTCCCACAGCGATTTAGTCAGATGTGACCTTCCACTCCTTCCCTGGACCTTTCACTCGCGACACATGTGTCCATCCTTTTTCAGCAGTTCTCACAGCTGTTTCTGTAGTTAATAAAACAAGGAAAGGTCCTTCCCAGAGGGGAGATAAGTTTCCTTCTTTCCATGTTTTTATCAGAATTTTATCTCCTGGTTCTAACTGATGAACTGCAAATCCTAAAGGTGGTGTTTGGGCCACCATCCCAATCTCTCTTAATTCTTTTAATCTTTTTCCAATGGTAATTATATATTGTTGGATACTATGATCCTCAATTACATTGTTCCCCAGAGGCATTCCTTGAAAATAAGGCATGCCATATAACATTTCATATGGCGATAATCCAGTCTCACTGTATGGTTTCGTTCTTATGTTTAGGAGTGCCAATGGTAAACATTTCGTCCAGGGCATTTGCGTCTCAATCATTAATTTAGCCAATTGTTGTTTTATTGTTTGATTCATTCTTTCTACCTTCCCCGAGCTTTGTGGGTGCCACGGAGTGTGGTATTCCCACTGTATACCTAATGATTGACATAATAGTTTTATTATTTTAGAAGTAAAATGTGTGCCCTGGTCAGAATCAATGTACTGGATTATCCCATATCTAGGTATCAAATGTTCCAATAAAATTTTTACCACCATCTGTGCCGTAGCTCATGCTACAGGGTACACTTCTACCCACTGTGTTAAATGATCTACTATTACCAATAAATATTTTATCCTCCCTACCTTAGGCAATTCAGTGAAATCGACTTGTACTTTCTCAAAAGGTCTGTAAGCTGTTTTTCTCCCTCCCGTGGCTGTTTGTCGAAACACTGTCTTATTTACCTTTTGACAGGTTAAGCAACCTTGTGTAATTTGCTTTGCTATTTCAACAATTCCAATACCACCAAATTGTTTAAGAAAATGATCACTTAACGCTTTTGTATCCCAATGTGTTTGCGCATGCAAACGTTCTAATATTCGCCTGGTGTCCTGGTTCTAATTTAGCTCCTATTTTCTCCAATTTTGTTTGTTCTTCTGGCGTAAACTTCTTCTCTCTTTCCTCTCGTTCTTCTTTGCTGGTGTCCTCCTTTGTTTGTATTACATTAATTTTGGCAACTTTAGTCCTCAAGGCTGCTTCCTGGGCCTCTTTATCTGCTAAGTTATTTCCTTTAGTTCGGTAATCTAATCCCTTTTGGTGTCCCCTCACATGTACCACTGCTATCTCCTTTGGTTCTCTTAACGCCTTCAAAATCTTTACTATTAATTCTTGATGTATTAAATTCCTCCCTTGAGTATTAATCAAATCTCTTTCTTCCCAAATTTTTCCAAAAGTGTGGACCACCCCATATGCGTATTTAGAATCTGTAAATATAGTCCCACTTCTTCCTTTTAATAATGCCAGGGCCCTACATAGGGCATACAGCTCACAAGCCTGAGCTGACCATGATGGACTCAGAGGTCCTGATTCCACAACTTCCAAGTCCTTATTAATTACTGCATAACCCGATTTTCTCTTCCCTTCTACCACTCTGGAGGAGCCATCTATAAACAGCGCTTCTCCATTTTACAACTCAGCATCTCTTAAATCTGGTCTCACCTTTGTCTGGGTCTCAATTACCTCTAAACAGTTATGTTGTAATTCCTCTGATGGTTCTCCAAACAAAAATTGTGCTGGACTCTGAGCAGAAGTCACCCTCAGTTCTAAGTCAGGGGAGTCTATTAGTATTGCTCCATACTTTAGGATCCAGCTGTCCCTTAACCATTTTTCCGCTTTTTGTTGTAAAACATTTCTGACATTGTGTGGGGTATACACTTTTAAAGGAGCACTAAAGGTAAACTTCCTAACTTCCTCTATTAATAATGCTGTAGCAACCAAAGCTTGGAGACAAGCAGGCCATCCTCTGCTTACTGGATCAAGTAACTTAGAACAATACCCCACGGGTTTTTTGATTCCTGCCCAGTCTTGAGTAAGAACTCCGTATGCTGTCTGGCTTGATGTATTCACGAAGAGATAGAAAGGTTTTTCTAGATCTGGGAGGCTCAATACAGGTGCTTGTATTAATGCCTTTTTTACTTCCTCAAATCTCTGATCATCTTCAATAAACCACTTAAGTTGATTATTAGTTAATTTTTCATATAAGAATTTTACTTTATCACTATAATTTTCAAGCCATGGCCTACAATATCCTAATAATCCCAGTATTTGCCTAATTTCCGTTTTAGTTTGTGGGGGTCTTAAGGATGGAATCCCAGATACCTTATCAGGATCTAACTTCTTCCTTCCCTTACTCAGCCAATGTCCTCAGTATTTTACTTCTTGTTCTACAAACTGTAGCTTTGATCGGGACACCTTTAATCCCTTTTCCCCTAGAAAATTTAACAATTTAATGGTGGCTTTTCGGATCCCCTCTTCAGTTTCTCCTGCTACTAATAAATCGTCCACAAATTGCAATAATTTTACCTCCTTAGGTATTGTGAAATCTTGTAGAATTTTTTCTAAAGTTTCTCCAAATAGATTTGGTGACTCTGTAAACCCTTGTGGTAACACAGTCCATCTTAATTGTTGTTTTCGTCCTGTTTCGGGGTCCTCCCACTCAAAGGCAAAATAATCTCTGGATCCCTCATCCAGAGGACAGGCCCAAAAAGCATCTTTCAAATCTATTACACTATACCAAGGATGTTTGGGAGATATATGACTCAATAAAGTATAAGGATTTGCCACCACAGGGAATTTAGTGATTGTTCGCTGATTTACAGCTCTTAAGTCCTGCACCATCCTGTATGACCCATCCGGTTTCTTTACGGGAAGAATGGGCGTGTTATGAGGTGACATACATGGTTCTAGGGTTCCTTTTTCCAAAAGTCTGTCAACTACAGGTTTTAATCCTTTTTGACCCTCCATAGGTATAGGGTATTGCTTGATTCTAATTGGGCGGTGCAGATCTATTTATTGAACCCTTATGGGGTCCATTTTTATTTTTCCAGTTTCCCCTTCCTTATACCACACTGAGGGGTTAATAGCTTCTTCATCCTCTTGTGTTAAAGTGTATCATTTAATCTGCAGTTTGTCCCCTTGACTCTGAATGCTCAAGTTTAACTTCAAAATCAAATCCCTTCCTAATAAATTGTATTCCGCTTCAGGGAGCAAAAGTAAATCATTAAGACAAATTTTCTTTTCTGTTTCTACTTCTACATCTTTCAATATATTTACTTTAAAAGGCTCCCCTTTTGCTCCTACTACTGACACGTAACTCTTCCCTTTTTCTATTCCTTTTGGAAGTTTTTGAATGGTTGACTTTTCGGCCCCTGTATCCACTAAAAATAAAACTTCCTCTTTATGGGGACCAATTAATAATTTTATCAAGGGCTCTGTTGATGTTGAAGTCCCCAGAAGATAGAGCCCCTGACACCCCTAGTCTTCTTTGAACATCTTCTCATCTTGTTCCCGCTGACGGCAGTTCTTCTGAACATGTCCCCTCTTGTTACAGTAGTAACAGACGGGAATTGTAAATCTTTCTCGATAAGGCTGTCCCCGGGGTGTCTGCTCTATTCTTTTTTCCCTTTTCTCTCCAGGAGTCGCCTTATTTTTCTGACTTTCCCTTACTGCTGCTACAAAAATTTTTGCTTTTGCTTTTTGTTTTTCTTCGTCCCTCCTAACATAGACTTTCTGGGCTTCTCTAAGTAACTCCTCTAATCCTCTTTCTTGCCAATCTTCCAATTTTTCTAATTTCCTTCTTATATCCCCCCAGGATTTAGCTACAAATTGTGTTTCAAGGAGTGCGGTCCCAGCCACTGTATTCGGATCAAGTCCAGAATACATTTGTAGGTTTTTCCTCAACCTCTCCAACCATTCTGTTGGAGATTCGTCTTTCCCTTGTTGTTCATTAAATGCTTTAGTAATGTTTTGCCCTCGGGGAACCGCTTCCCTTATTCCCTGTATGATTAACGTTCTCAAATCCCTCATATTTTGTCTTCCTTGGGGTTGTTGATGATCCCAGTGGGGATCCACATTTGGCCATTTCTGATCTCCCGGGGGTCCTGCCTGATTCTGTCTTTCCCAAATTCTCATTCCAGCTTGTCTAATCATTCCCCTTTTCTCAACAGTGAACAGGATCCCTAAAATGGACTGTAATTCTTCCCAGGTATAAGTATTGGGGCCTAGGAATTGGTCCAATTTTTCAGCTACTCCAAGGGGATCATCTAATAGGGTTCCCATTTCTTTCTTGAAATTTCTTACATCTGTGGTATTTAATGGGACTGCCACAAACCCGATGCCTCCCTGACTGCCTCCGAGGGGTACTTCTCGTAAGGGATATAGAGAAGGTCCCTCAGATACAGCAGTCCTACTTCTCGTACATGCAGGCGGAGGTCGATCTAATTCCGGTGCTGTTGGTGGTGGAGATACTACGGCCACCGGAGGGGGAGCCGCCGCCAGAGATGGATTATTAGAATATGGAGGCGGTAGGTTATCCAGTCGCTCCCATTTATCATCTTTTTCCTTTTCACTTTTCCCCTCTTCTTCTTCCTCAAACTTTTCATCTGTTTTTAATGCAAGTTTTGAGGCTGGAAAAGAACGTAAAGTTCTGTCCCATAATCCTGCATAATCACTTTCCTCCTGAATAAAAGGTTCCTTTGAATTAACATATATATTTAAGGCCTGGCAGACCCAGTCTTCAAAAGATCCAAAAACAGGCCAGAAGACATGTGGTCTCAAAGGTTCTTTTGGCCATTCTACCATACAATATTGAACTACTTTTAATTTACTTTTTCCTTTTCTGGAGCCCCTATCATTCCAATTTTCAATCATTATTCCTAATGGACTCTCCGGAGGTATTTCTAGTAATTCGCTCCCTTTCTTCTGGTCCTGGGTTCTAGATTTCGTCTGACCCATCTAGGAATTTTTACTGTGGCAATTCCTACAGCCCTTGGCTACCAGTAAGAGTGTCTTGCAGGGGGTTTAGGACCTATCACCCACCCACGAATCCTCTAAGAATCGCTTCGGTCCTTCACCGGCCAAGTCCCTCGCGGGAGATTGGAACCGCGGTTAGAAGACCTCCACAATCGCTTCGGAACTAGCTTCCGTCTCAGTCACACTCTTACACACACAGGCAACCGAATCCTACCCAACCGAACGGTATACACCTTAAATACTTACGACTCCGTCGTCTTCGTTCGGATCTTTGCGCGCAGAATTACGGGCAAAATAAACTGCTGCAGCCGGCAAGGGAGCTCATAAAAAAATCAAATTCTTTGCTTGCCCCTATTCAGGTTCAGGATGGCGTTAGTCCCGACCCGACCAGGAGCCACCAAAAGGTGGGGCGCCCCTCCTAGATCAAGTCAGAATTCAGGAACCAAGACCCTCCCGGACGAGCCCCCAATTGTTATAAATTATTTAGTCCCAAACAGGATTCCAATTCAAATTTACAATTTATTAAGCGAATAGAGGCAAGCAAACAGCGCTGGGTGCGCCGGGAGTCTCTGCTCCACCAAGACGCACGCGGTTCAGTTCCTGTTCCTGGTTTATATCCTGTCCGTTAATACATATTCATGAATAGGCGTGTCTTCTTCGGCGCATGCCCTCTTCTTCTAGAATCGTTCTCGACTCTTCCTCAGCGTGATCCTGTTTGCTAATACATATTCATGAATAGGCGTGTCTTCTAATACATATTAATGAACAGCCATGTCTTCTTCAGCGCATGCCCTCTTCTCCTGCTGGAGTCTTCTCGAATCTTCCTCGGCGTGCCCCAGGATGAACCCAAACCTTATGCATGCACTTTCTTTACACAATACTATGTGGCCAGTGGTCAAACTGGTTTGAGCTGATATACCAGCAAAGTAGTTTAACTTTCTCCTTTACCCCTTTTCATGGTGCAGGAGAAATCCATGAAAGTACAGAAGATTACACTTCATCACACGAATCAGATAAACATATTTCACACAGCCGACAGGGTAAAAGGCTCCAAAAGGAGGCGGTTGACGCTGCCAAAGGCTCCAAAAGGAGGCGGGCGACGCGGCAAAAGGCTCCGAAAAGGAAGCGAGCGGCACGGGAAAAATCTCCAAAAGTAGGCGGGAGACACGGCCAAAGGCTCCGAAAGGAGGCAGTCGACGGGGTAAAAGGCTCCGAAAGGAGGCGAGCGGCGCCGCCAAAGGCTCCAAAAGGAGGCGGGTGGCACGGCCAAAGGCTCCGAAACGAGGCGGGTGACGCTGCAAAAGGCTCCAAAAGAAGGCGGGCGACGCTGCCAAAGGTTCCGAAAAGGAGGCGGGCGACGCGGCAAAAGGCTCCGAAAGGAGGCGGGCGACGCGGCCAAAGGCTCCAAAACGAGGCGGGCGGGGCGGCCAAAGGCTCCGAAACGAGGCGGGCGGCGCGGCCAAAGGCTCCGAAAAGGGGGCGGTCGACACAGCCAAAGACTCCGACAGGAGGCGGGCGACGGGGCGACAGGCTCCGAAAGGGGACGGCCGATGGAGCCAAAGGCTCCGAAAGGAGGCGATCGACGGGGCCAAAGGCTCCAAAAGGAGGCGGTCGACGGGGCGAAAGGCTCCGAAAGGAGGCGATGAACGGGGCCAAAGGCTCCAAAAGGAGACGGTCGACGGGGCCAAAGACTCCGAAAGGACGCGGTCAACGGGGCCAAAGACTCCGAAAGGAGGGGGACGACGGGGCGAAAGGCTCCGATAGGAAGCGTTCGACGGGGCCAAAGGCTCCGAAAGGAGGCCGGCGACAGGGCCAAAGGCTCCGAAAGGAGGCCGGTGACAGGGCCAAAGGCTCCGAAAGGAGGCGGTCAACAGGGCTAAAGGCTCCGAAAGGAGGCGGTCGACGCGGCCAAAGGCTGCGAAAGGAGGCGGGCGGCGCGGCCAAAGACTCCGTAGGCAGGCGGGCGGCGCGGCCAAAGACTCCGAAAGGAGGCGGGCGACGCGGTCAAAGACTCCGAAAGGAGGCGGTCGGTGCGGCCATAGGCTCCGAAACGAGGCGGGCGGCGCGGCCAAAGGCTCCGAAAGGAGGCGGCCGACGCGGCAAAAGGCTCCGTAGGCAGGCGGGCGACGCGGCAAAAGGCTCCGAAAGGAGGCAATCGGCGCGGCCAAAGCCTCCGAAATGAGGTGGTCGACGTGGCCAAAGGCTCCAAAACGGAGGCGGTCGACGCACCCAAAGGCTCCAAAACGAGGCGGCCGACGCGGCAAAGGACTCCGAAACGAGGCGGACGACGCGGCAAAAGACTCCGAAACGAGGCGGACGACACGGCAAAAGGCTCCTCGGGGGCCACGGGGCGACAGGCTCCTCAGGGTCTACGCGGTGAGAGGCTCCTCAGTGGCGATACTGCGAGAGGCTCCTGGGGCGCGACGCGACGAAAGGCTCCGAAAGGAGGCAGGCAACGCGGCCAAAGGCTCCAAAAGGACGCGGGCGACGCAGCCAAAGGCTCCGAAAGGACGGGGGCGAGGCGGCGAGAGGCTCCTCGGGGGTGATGCTGCGAGAGGCTCCTGGGGCGCGACGTGGCGAGAGGCTCCACAGGCGCGAAGCGATGAAAGGCTCCGAAAGGAGGCAGGCAACGCGGCCAAAGGCTCTGAAAGGACGCGGGCGACGCAGCCAATGGCTCCTCGAGGGCGACGCAGCGAGAGGCTCCTCAGGCGTGAAGAGACGAAAGGAACTGAAAACAGCCGGGCAACGTGACAAACGACTCCTGAGGAAGAAAGGAGGCAGTCGACGGTGCCAAAGGCTCCGAAAGGAGACGGTCGAAGGGGCCAAAGGCTCCGAAAGTGGCGATCGAAGGGGCCAAAGGCTCCGAAAAGAGGCGGGCGGCACGGCCAAAGGCTCCAAAAAGGAGGCGGTCGACGCGGCCAAAGACTCCGAAAAGGAAGCGGGCGACGCGACCAAAGGCTCCGAAAAGGAGGCGGGCGGCACGGCCAAAGGCTCCGAAACGAGTCGGTCGACGCGGCCAAAGGCTCCGAAAAGGAGGCGGTCGACACAGCCAAAGACTCCGACAGGAGGCGGGCGACGGGGCCAAAGGCTACAAAAGGAGGCGGGCGACGGGGCCAAAGGCTCCGTAACATGGCGGGCGACTCGGGAAAACGCTCCAAAAGCGGGCGGGCGAGGCGGAAAAAAGCTCCTCGGGGGCCACGCGGAGAGAGGCTCCTCGGGTGCCGCGCGATGAGAGGCACCTCGGTGGCGATGCTGCGAGAGGCTCCTGGGGCGCGATGTGGCGAGAGGCTCCACAGGCGCAAAGCGATGAAAGTCTCCGAAAGGAGGCGGCCGACGGGGCCAAAGGCTCCAAAACGAGGCTGCCGACGCGGCCAAAGGCTCCGAAAAGAGGCGGCCGACGCGGCCAAAGGCTCCGAAACGAAGCGGCCGACGCGGACAAAGGGCTCTGAAGGCAGGTGGGCGACGCGGCAAAAGGTTCCTCGGGCGCCACGGGGCGACAGGCTCCTCGGGGGCCACGCGGTGAGAGGCTCCTCAGTGGCGATACTGCGAGAGGCTCCTGGGGCACGACGTGGCGAGAGGCTCCTGGGGCGCGACGTGACGAAAGGCTCCGAAAGGAGGCAGGCAACGCGGCCAAAGGCTCCGAAAGGACGCGGGCGACGCAGCCAAAGGCTCCTCGGGGGCGACGCGGCGAGAGGCTCCTCAGGCGTGAAGAGACGAAAGCATCCGAAAACAACAGGGCAAAGTGACAAACGACTTCTCAGGAAGAAAGAAGGCGGGCGGCGCGGGAAAAATCTCCGAAAGGAGGCGGGCTACGAGGCCAAAGGCTCCGAAAAGGAGGCGGGCAGTGCAGGAAAAATCTCCAAAAGGAGGCGGGCGGCACGGCCAAAGGCTCCGAAACGAGTCAGGCGGCGCGGCCAAAGGCTCCGAAAAGGAGGCGGTCGACACGGCCAAAGACTCCGAAAGGAGGCGGGCGACGGGGCCAAAGACTCCAAAAGGAGGCGGGCGAATCGGCCAAAGGCTCCGAAACGAGGCGGGCGACGAGCCAAAGGCTCCGAAACGAGGCGGGCGGCGCGTCCAAAGGCTCCGAAAGGAGGCAGGCGACACGGGAAAACGCTCTGAAAGCGGGCGGGCGACACGGGAAAAGGCTCCTCGGGGGCCACGCGGTGAGAGGCTCCTCGATGGCGATGCTGCGAGAGGCTCCTGGGGCGCGACGTGGCGAGAGGCTCCACAGGCGCGAAGCGATGAAAGGCTCCGAAACGAGGCGGCCGACGCGGCCAAAGGCTCCGAAAGGAGGCGGCCGACGCGGCCAAAGGGCTCCAAAGGCAGGTGGGCGACGCGGGAAAAGGTTCCTCGGAGCCACAGGGCGACAGGCTCCTCGGGGGCCACGCGGTGAGAGGCTCCTTAATGGTGATACTGCGAGTGGCTCCTGGGGCGCGACGCGGCGAGAGGCTCCTGGGGCGCAACGTGACGAAAGGCTCCGAAAGGAGGCAAGCAACGTGACGAAAGGCTCCGAAAGGAGGCAGGCAACGTGGCCAAAGGCTCCGAAAGGACGCGGGCGACGCAGCCAAAGGCTCCTCGGGGGCGACGCGGCGAGAGGCTCCTCAGGCGTGAAGAGACGAAAGGATCCGAAAACAACAGGGCAACGTGACAAAGGACTTCTCAGGAAGAAAGGAGGCGGGCGGCACGTGAAAAATCTCCGAAAGGAGGCGGGCTACGCGGCCAAAGGCTCCGAAAAGGAGGCGGGCGACGTGGCCAACGGCTCCGAAACGAGTCGGGCGGCGCGGCCAAAAGCTCCAAAAAGGAGGCGGTCAACACGGCCAAAGACTCCGAAAGCAGGCGGGCGACGGGGCCAAAGGCTCCAAAAGGAGGCGGGCGACGGGGCCAAAGGCTCCGAAAAGGAGGCGGGCAAGGCGGCCAAAGGCTCCGAAACGAGGCGGGCGGGGCGGCCAAAGGCTCCGAAACGAGGCGGGCGGCGCGGCCAAAGGCTCCGAAACGAGGCGGTCGACGGGGCCAAAGGCTCCGAAAGGAGGCGGTCGACGCGGCCAAAGGCTCTGAAAGGAGGCGGTCGACGCGGCCAAAGGCTCCGAAAGGACGCGGGCGACGCAGCCAAAGGCTCCTCGGGGGCGACGCGGCGAGAGGCTCCTCGGGCGTGAAGAGACGAAAGGATCCGACAACAGCTGGGCAACATGACAAACGACTTCTCAGGAAGAAAGGAGGCAGTCGACAGGGCCATAGGATCAGAAAGGAGACGGTGGATGGGGCCAAAGGCTCCGAAAGGAGGCGGTCGACGCGGCCATAGGCTCTGAAAGGAGGCGGTCGACGCGGCCAAAGGCTCTGAAAGGAGGCGGTCGACGCGGCCAAAGGCTCTGAAAGGAGGCGGTCGACGCGGCCAAAGGCTTCGAAAGGAGGCGGTCGACGCGGCCAAAGGCTCTGATAGGAGGCGGTCGACGCGGCCAAAGGCTCCGAAAGGACGCGGGCGACGCAGCCAAAGGCTCCTCGGGGGCGACGCGGCGAGAGGCTCCTCGGGCGTGAAGAGACGAAAGGATCCGACAACAGCTGGGCAACATGACAAACGACTTCTCAGGAAGAAAGGAGGCAGTCGACAGGGCCATAGGATCCGAAAGGAGACGGTGGATGGGGCCAAAGGCTCCGAAAGGAGGCGGTCGACGCGGCCATAGGCTCTGAAAGGAGGCGGTCGACGCGGCCAAAGGCTCTGAAAGGAGGCGGTCGACGCGGCCAAAGGCTTCGAAAGGAGGCGGTCGACGCGGCCAAAGGCTCTGATAGGAGGCGGTCGACGCGGCCAAAGGCTCCGAAAGGAGGCGGCCGACACGGCCAAAGGCTCCAAAAGGAGGCGGCCGACACGGCCAAAGGCTCCAAAAGGAGGCGGCCGACACGGCCAAAGGCTACGAAAGGAGGCCGTCGACGAGGCCAAAGGCTCCGAAACGAGGCGGCCGACGCGGCAAAAGGCTCCGAAGGCAGGCGGGCGACACGCCAAAAGGCTCCTCGGAGGCCACGGGTCGACAGGCTCCTCGGGGTCTACGCGGTGAGAGGCTCCTCAGTGGTGATACTGCGAGAGGATCCTGAGGCGCGACGCGGCGACAGGCTCCTGGGGCGCAACGCGACGAAAGGCTCCGAAAGGAGGCAGGCAACACGGCCCAAGGTTCCCAAAGGATGCAGTCGACGGTGCCAAACGCTCCGAAAGGAGGCGCTCGACGGGGCGACAGGCTCCGAAAGGGGACGGCCGACGGAGCCAAAGGCTCGAAAGGAGGCGATCGACGGGGCCAAAGGCTCCAAAAGGAGGCGGTCGACGGGGCCAAAGACTCCGAAAGGACGCGGTCAACGGGGCCAAAGACTCCGAAAGGAGGGGGACGACGGGGCCAAAGGCTCCGAAAGGAGGCCGGTGACAGGGCCAAAGGCTCCGAACGGAGGCGGTCGACGCGGCCAAAGGCTCCGAAAGGAGGCGGGCGGCGCGGCCAAAGGCTGCGAAAGTAGGCGGGCGGCACGGCCAAAGGCTCCGAAAGGAGGCGGTCGGTGCGGCCACAGGCTCCGAAACGAGGCGGGCGGCGCGGCCAAAGGCTCCGAAAGGAGGCGGTCGGTGCGGCCAAAGGCTCCGAAAGGACGGGGGCGAGGCGGCGAGAGGCTCCTCGGGGGTGATGCTGCGAGAGGCTCCTGGGGCGCGACATGGCGAGAGGCTCCACAGGCGCGAAGCGATGAAAGGCTCCGAAAGGAGGCAGGCAACGTGGCCAAAGGCTCCGAAATGACGCGGGCGACGCCGCCGAAGTCTCCTCAGGGGACAGGAAGCGAGAGGCTACTCGGGGGTGATGCGGAGAGAGGCTCCTCGGGGGCGACGCGGCGAGAGGCTCCTCAGTGGCGATACTGCGAGAGGCTCCTGGGGCGCGACGTGACGAAAGGCTCCGAAAGGAGGCAGGCGACACGGGAAAACGCTCTGAAAGCGGGCGGGCGACACGGGAAAAGGCTCCTCGGGGGCCACGCGGTGAGAGGCTCCTCGATGGCGATGCTGCGAGAGGCTCCTGGGGCGCGACGTGGCGAGAGGCTCCACAGGCGCGAAGCGATGAAAGGCTCCGAAACGAGGCGGCCGACGCGGCCAAAGGCTCCGAAAGGAGGCGGCCGACGCGGCCAAAGGGCTCCAAAGGCAGGTGGGCGACGCGGGAAAAGGTTCCTCGGAGCCACAGGGCGACAGGCTCCTCGGGGGCCACGCGGTGAGAGGCTCCTTAATGGTGATACTGCGAGTGGCTCCTGGGGCGCGACGCGGCGAGAGGCTCCTGGGGCGCAACGTGACGAAAGTCTCCGAAAGGAGGCAAGCAACGTGACGAAAGGCTCCGAAAGGAGGCAGGCAACGTGGCCAAAGCCTCCGAAAGGACGCGGGCGACGCAGCCAAAGGCTCCTCGGGGGCCATGCGGTGAGAGGCTCCTCAGTGGCGATACTGCGAGAGGATCCTGGGGCACGACGCGGCGAGAGGCTCCTGGGGCGCGACGTGACGAAAGGCTCCGAAAGGAGGCAGGCAACGCGGCCAAAGGCTCCGAAAGGACGCGGGCGACGCAGCCAAAGGCTCCTCGGGGGCGACGCGGCGAGAGGCTCCTCAGGCGTGAAGAGACGAAAGCATCCGAAAACAACAGGGCAAAGTGACAAACGACTTCTCAGGAAGAAAGGAGGCGGGCGGCGCGGGAAAAATCTCCGAAAGGAGGCGGGCTACGAGGCCAAAGGCTCCGAAAAGGAGGCGGGCAGTGCAGGAAAAATCTCCAAAAGGAGGCGGGCGGCACGGCCAAAGGCTCCGAAAAGGAGGCAGGCGACGCGGCCAGCGGCTCCGAAACGAGTCAGGCGGCGCGGCCAAAGGCTCCGAAAAGGAGGCGGTCGACACGGCCAAAGACTCCGAAAGGAGGCGGGCGACGGGGCCAAAGACTCCAAAAGGAGGCGGGCGAATCGGCCAAAGGCTCCGAAACGAGGCGGGCGACGAGCCAAAGGCTCCGAAACGAGGCGGGCGACGAGCCAAAGGCTCCGAAACGAGGCGGGCGACGAGCCAAAGGCTCCGAAACGAGGCGGGCGGCGCGTCCAAAGGCTCCGAAAGGAGGCAGGCGACACGGGAAAATGCTCCGAAAGCGGGCGGGCGACACGGGAAAAGGCTCCTCGGGGGCCACGCGGTGAGAGGCTCCTCGATGGCGATGCTGCGAGAGGCTCCTGGGGCGCGACGTGGCGAGAGGCTCCACAGGCGCGAAGCGATGAAAGGCTCCGAAACGAGGCGGCCGACGCGGCCAAAGGCTCCGAAAGGAGGCGGCCGACGCGGCCAAAGGGCTCCAAAGGCAGGTGGGCGACGCGGGAAAAGGTTCCTCGGAGCCACAGGGCGACAGGCTCCTCGGGGGCCACGCGGTGAGAGGCTCCTTAATGGTGATACTGCGAGTGGCTCCTGGGGCGCGACGCGGCGAGAGGCTCCTGGGGCGCAACGTGACGAAAGGCTCCGAAAGGAGGCAAGCAACGTGACGAAAGGCTCCGAAAGGAGGCAGGCAACGTGGCCAAAGCCTCCGAAAGGACGCGGGCGACGCAGCCAAAGGCTCCTCGGGGGCCATGCGGTGAGAGGCTCCTCAGTGGCGATACTGCGAGAGGATCCTGGGGCACGACGCGGCGAGAGGCTCCTGGGGCGCGACGTGACGAAAGGCTCCGAAAGGAGGCAGGCAACGCGGCCAAAGGCTCCGAAAGGACGCGGGCGACGCAGCCAAAGGCTCCTCGGGGGCGACGCGGCGAGAGGCTCCTCAGGCGTGAAGAGACGAAAGCATCCGAAAACAACAGGGCAAAGTGACAAGCGACTTCTCAGGAAGAAAGGAGGCGGGCGGCGCGGGAAAAATCTCCGAAAGGAGGCGGGCGGCACGGCCAAAGGCTCCGAAAAGGAGGCAGGCGACGCGGCCAGCGGCTCCGAAACGAGTCAGGCGGCGCGGCCAAAGGCTCCGAAAAGGAGGCGGTCGACACGGCCAAAGACTCCGAAAGGAGGCGGGCGACGGGGCCAAAGACTCCAAAAGGAGGCGGGCGAATCGGCCAAAGGCTCCGAAACGAGGCGGGCGACGAGCCAAAGGCTCCGAAACGAGGCGGGCGACGAGCCAAAGGCTCCGAAACGAGGCGGGCGGCGCGTCCAAAGGCTCCGAAAGGAGGCAGGCGACACGGGAAAACGCTCCGAAAGCGGGCGGGCGACACGGGAAAAGGCTCCTCGGGGGCCACGCGGTGAGAGGCTCCTCGATGGCGATGCTGCGAGAGGCTCCTGGGGCGCGACGTGGCGAGAGGCTCCACAGGCGCGAAGCGATGAAAGGCTCCGAAACGAGGCGGCCGACGCGGCCAAAGGCTCCGAAAGGAGGCGGCCGACGCGGCCAAAGGGCTCCAAAGGCAGGTGGGCGACGCGGGAAAAGGTTCCTCGGAGCCACAGGGCGACAGGCTCCTCGGGGGCCACGCGGTGAGAGGCTCCTTAATGGTGATACTGCGAGTGGCTCCTGGGGCGCGACGCGGCGAGAGGCTCCTGGGGCGCAACGTGACGAAAGGCTCCGAAAGGAGGCAAGCAACGTGACGAAAGGCTCCGAAAGGAGGCAGGCAACGTGGCCAAAGGCTCCGAAAGGACGCGGGCGACGCAGCCAAAGGCTCCTCGGGGGCGACGCGGCGAGAGGCTCCTCAGGCGTGAAGAGACGAAAGGATCCGAAAACAACAGGGCAACGTGACAAAGGACTTCTCAGGAAGAAAGGAGGCGGGCGGCACGGGAAAAATCTCCGAAAGAAGGCGGGCTACGCGGCCAAAGGCTCCGAAAAGGAGGCGGGCAACGTGGCCAACGGCTCCGAAACGAGTCGGGCGGCGCGGCCAAAAGCTCCGAAAAGGAGGCGGTCAACACGGCCAAAGACTCCGAAAGGAGGCGGGCGGCGCGGCCAAAGGCTCCAAAAGGAGGCGGGCGACGGGGCCAAAGGCTCCGAAAAGGAGGCGGGCGACGCGGCCAAAGGCTCCGAAAAGGAGGCGGGCGACGCGGCCAAAGGCTCCGAAAGGACGCGGGCAACGCAGCCAAAGGCTCCTCGGGGGCGACGCAGAGAGAGGCTCCTCGGGCGTGAAGAGACGAAAGGATCCGACAACAGCTGGGCAACATGACAAACGACTTCTCAGGAAGAAAGGAGGCAGTCGACAGGGCCATAGGATCCGAAAGGAGACGGTGGATGGGGCCAAAGGCTCTGAAAGGAGGCGGTCGACGCGGCCATAGGCTCTGAAAGGAGGCGGTCGACGCGGCCAAAGGCTCTGAAAGGAGGCGGTCGACGCGGCCAAAGGCTCTGAAAGGAGGCGGTCGACGCGGCCAAAGGCTCCGAAAGGAGGCGGTCGACGCTGCCAAAGGCTCCGAAAGGAGGCGGTCGACGCGGCCAAAGGCTCCAAAAGGAGGCGGCCGACACGGCCAAAGGCTACGAAAGGAGGCCGTCGACGAGGCCAAAGGCTCCGAAACGAGGCGGCCGACGCGGCAAAAGGCTCCGAAGGCAGGCGGGCGACACGCCAAAAGGCTCCTCGGAGGCCACGGGACGACAGGCTCCTCGGGGTCTACGCGGTGAGAGGCTCCTCAGTGGCGATACTGCGAGAGGATCCTGAGGCACGACGCGGCGACAGGCTCCTGGGGCGCAACGCGACGAAAGGCTCCGAAAGGAGGCAGGCAACACGGCCCAAGGTTCCCAAAGGATGCAGTCGACGGTGCCAAAGGCTCCGAAAGGAGGCGGTCGACGGGGCGACAGGCTCCGAAAGGGGACGGCCGACGGAGCCAAAGGCTCCGAAAGGAGGAGATCGACGGGGCCAAAGGCTCCAAAAGGAGGCGGTCGACGGGGCCAAAGACTCCGAAAGAAGGCCGGCGACAGGGCCAAAGGCTCCGAAAGGAGGCCGGCGACAGGGCCAAAGGCTCCGAAAGGAGGCGGTCAACAGGGCTTAAGGCTCCGAAAGGAGGCGGTCGACGCGGCCAAAGGCTGCGAAAGGAGGCGGGCGGTGCGGCCAAAGACTCCGAAAGGAGGCAGGCGGCGCAGCCAAAGACTCCGAAAGGAGGCGGGCGGCGCGGCCAAAGACTCCGAAAGGAGGCGGGCGACGCGGCCAAAGACTCCGAAAGGAGGCGGTCGGTGCGGCCAAAGGCTCCGAAACGAGGCGGGCGGCGCGGCCAAAGGCTCCGAAAGGAGGCGGCCGACGCGGCAAAAGGCTCCGTAGGCAGGCGGGCGACGCGGCAAAAGGCTCCGAAAGGAGGCAATCGGCGCGGCCAAAGCCTCCGAAATGAGGTGGTCGACGTGGCCAAAGGCTCCAAAACGGAGGCGGTCGACGCACCCAAAGGCTCCAAAACGAGGCGGCCGACGCGGCAAAGGACTCCGAAACGAGGCAGACGACGCGGCAAAAGACTCCGAAACGAGGCGGACGACGCGGCAAAAGGCTCCTCGGGGGCCACGGGGCGACAGGCTCCTCAGGGTCTACGCGGTGAGAGGCTCCTCAGTGGCGATACTGCGAGAGGCTCCCGGGGCGCGACGCGACGAAAGGCTCCGAAAGGAGGCAGGCAACGCGGCCAAAGGCTCCAAAAGGACGCGGGCGACGCAGCCAAAGGCTCCGAAAGGACGGGGGCGACGCAGCCAAAGGCTCCGAAAGGACGGGGGCGAGGCGGCGAGAGGCTCCTCGGGGGTGATGCTGCGAGAGGCTCCTGGGGCGCGACGTGGCGAGAGGCTCCACAGCCGTGAAGCTATGAAAGGCTCCGAAAGGAGGCAGGCAACGTGGCCAAAGGCTTCGAAATGACGCGGGCAACGCCGCCGAAGTCTCCTCAGGGGACAGGAAGCGAGAGGCTACTCGGGGGTGATGCGGAGAGAGGCTCCTCGGGGGCGACGCGGCGAGAGGCTCCTCAGTGGCGATACTGCGAGAGGCTCCTGGGGCGCGACGTGACGAAAGGCTCCGAAAGGAGGCAGGCAACGCGGCCAAAGGCTCTGAAAGGACGCGGGCGACGCAGCCAATGGCTCCTCGAGGGCGACGCAGCGAGAGGCTCCTCAGGCGTGAAGAGACGAAAGGAACTGAAAACAGCCGGGCAACGTGACAAACGACTCCTGAGGAAGAAAGGAGGCAGTCGACGGTGCCAAAGGCTCCGAAAGGAGACGGTCGAAGGGGCCAAAGGCTCCGAAAGTGGAGATCGAAGGGGCCAAAGGCTCCGAAAAGAGGCGGGCGGCACGGCCAAAGGCTCCAAAAAGGAGGCGGTCGACGCGGCCAAAGACTCCGAAAAGGAAGCGGGCGACGCGACCAAAGGCTCCGAAAAGGAGGCGGGCGGCACGGCCAAAGGCTCCGAAACGAGTCGGTCGACGCGGCCAAAGGCTCCGAAAAGGGGGCGGTCGACACAGCCAAAGACTCCGACAGGAGGCGGGCGACGGGGCCAAAGGCTACAAAAGGAGGCGGGCGACGGGGCCAAAGGCTCCGTAACATGGCGAGCAACTCGGGAAAACGCTCCAAAACCGGGCGGGCGAGGCGGAAAAAAGCTCCTCGGGGGCCACGCGGAGAGAGGCTCCTCGGGTGCCGCGCGATGAGAGGCACCTCGGTGGCGATGCTGCGAGAGGCTCCTGGGGCGCGATGTGGCGAGAGGCTCCACAGGCGCGAAGCGATGAAAGGCTCCGAAACGAGGCGGCCGACGTGGCCAAAGGCTCCGAAAGGAGGCGGCCGACGCGGCCAAAGGGCTCCAAAGGCAGGTGGGTGACGCGGGAAAAGGTTCCTCGGAGCCACAGGGCGACAGGCTCCTCGGGGGCCACGCGGTGAGAGGCTCCTTAATGGTGATACTGCGAGTGGCTCCTGGGGCGCGACGCGGCGAGAGGCTCCTGGGGCGCAACGTGACGAAAGGCTCCGAAAGGAGGCAAGCAACGTGACGAAAGGCTCCGAAAGGAGGCAGGCAACGTGGCCAAAGCCTCCGAAAGGACGCGGGCGACGCAGCCAAAGGCTCCTCGGGGGCCATGCGGTGAGAGGCTCCTCAGTGGCGATACTGCGAGAGGCTCCTGGGGCACGACGCGGCGAGAGGCTCCTGGGGCGCGACGTGACGAAAGGCTCCGAAAGGAGGCAGGCAACGCGGCCAAAGGCTCCGAAAGGACGCGGGCGACGCAGCCAAAGGCTCCTCGGGGGCGATGCGGCGAGAGGCTCCTCAGGCGTGAAGAGACGAAAGCATCCGAAAACAACAGGGCAAAGTGACAAACGACTTCTCAGGAAGAAAGGAGGCGGGCGGCGCGGGAAAAATCTCCGAAAGGAGGCGGGCTACGAGGCCAAAGGCTCCGAAAAGGAGGCGGGCAGTGCAGGAAAATTCTCCAAAAGGAGGCGGGCGGCACGGCCAAAGGCTCCGAAAAGGAGGCAGGCGACGCGGCCAGCGGCTCCGAAACGAGTCAGGCGGCGCGGCCAAAGACACCGAAAAGGAGGCGATCGACACGGCCAAAGACTCCGAAAGGAGGCGGGCGACGGGGCCAAAGACTCCAAAAGGAGGCGGGCGAATCGGCCAAAGGCTCCGAAACGAGGCGGGCGACGAGCCAAAGGCTCCGAAACGAGGCGGGCGGCGCGTCCAAAGGCTCCGAAAGGAGGCAGGCGACACGGGAAAATGCTCCGAAAGCGGGCGGGCGACACGGGAAAAGGCTCCTCGGGGGCCACGCGGTGAGAGGCTCCTCGATGGCGATGCTGCGAGAGGCTCCTGGGGCGCGACGTGGCGAGAGGCTCCACAGGCGCGAAGCGATGAAAGGCTCCGAAACGAGGCGGCCGACGCGGCCAAAGGCTCCGAAAGGAGGCGGCCGACGCGGCCAAAGGGCTCCAAAGGCAGGTGGGCGACGCGGGAAAAGGTTCCTCGGAGCCACAGGGCGACAGGCTCCTCGGGGGCCACGCGGTGAGAGGCTCCTTAATGGTGATACTGCGAGTGGCTCCTGGGGCGCGACGCGGCGAGAGGCTCCTGGGGCGCAACGTGACGAAAGGCTCCGAAAGGAGGCAAGCAACGTGACGAAAGGCTCCGAAAGGAGGCAGGCAACGTGGCCAAAGGCTCCGAAAGGACGCGGGCGATGCAGCCAAAGGCTCCTCGGGGGCGACGCAGCGAGAGGCTCCTCAGGCGTGAGGAGACGAAAGGATCCGAAAACAACAGGGCAACGTGACAAAGGACTTCTCAGGAAGAAAGGAGGCGGGCGGCACGGGAAAAATCTCCGAAAGAAGGCGGGCTACGCGGCCAAAGGCTCCGAAAAGGAGGCGGGCGACGTGGCCAACGGCTCCGAAACGAGTCGGGCGGCGCGGCCAAAAGCTCCGAAAAGGAGGCGGTCAACACGGCCAAAGACTCCGAAAGGAGGCGGGCGACGGGGCCAAAGGCTCCAAAAGGAGGCGGGCGACGGGGCCAAAGGCTCCGAAAAGGAGGCGGGCGACGCGGCCAAAGGCTCCGAAAAGGAGGCGGGCGAGGCGGCCAAAGGCTCCGAAAAGGAGGCGGGCAAGGCGGCCAAAGGCTCCGAAACGAGGCGGGCGGGGCGGCCAAAGGCTCCGAAACGAGGCGGGCGGCGCGGCCAAAGGCTCCGAAAGGAGGCGGTCGACGCGGCCAAAGGCTCTGAAAGGAGGCGGTCGACGTGGCCAAAGGCTCCGAAAGGACGTGGGCGACGCAGCCAAAGGCTCCTCGGGGGCGACGCGGCGAGAGGCTCCTCGGGCGTGAAGAGACGAAAGGATCCGACAACAGCTGGGCAACATGACAAACGACTTCTCAGGAAGAAAGGAGGCAGTCGACAGGGCCATAGGATCCGAAAGGAGACGGTGGATGGGGCCAAAGGCTCCGAAAGGAGGCGGTCGATGCGGCCAAAGGCTCTGAAAGGAGGCGGTCGACGCGGCCAAAGGCTCCGAAAGGAGGCGGTCGACGCGGCCAAAGGCTCCGAAAGGAGGCGGTCGACGCGGCCAAAGGCTCCGAAAGGAGGCGGTCGACGCGGCCAAAGGCTCCGAAAGGAGGCGGTCGATGCGGCCAAAGGCTCCGAAAGGAGGCGGTCGACGCGGCCAAAGGCTCCGAAAGGAGGCGGTCGACGCGGCCAAAGGCTCCGAAAGGAGGCGGCCGACACGGCCAAAGGCTACGAAAGGAGGCCGTCGACGAGGCCAAAGGCTCCGAAACGAGGCGGCCGACGCGGCAAAAGGCTCCGAAGGCAGGCGGGCGACACGCCAAAAGGCTCCTCGGAGGCCACGGGACGACAGGCTCCTCGGGGTCTACGCGGTGAGAGGCTCCTCAGTGGCGATACTGCGAGAGGATCCGGAGGCGCGACGCGGCGACAGGCTCCTGGGGCGCAACGCGACGAAAGGCTCCGAAAGGAGGCAGGTAACACGGCCCAAGGTTCCCAAAGGATGCAGTCGACGGTGCCAAAGGCTCCGAAAGGAGGCGGTCGACGGGGCGACAGGCTCCGAAAGGGGACGGCCGACGGAGCCAAAGGCTCCGAAAGGAGGCAATAGACGGGGCCAAAGACTCCGAAAGAAGGCCGGCGACAGGGCCAAAGGCTCCGAAAGGAGGCCGGTGACAGGGCCAAAGGCTCCGAAAGGAGGCCGGTGACAGGGCTAAAGGCTCCGAAAGGAGGCGGTCGACGCGGCCAAAGGCTGCGAAAGGAGGCGGGCGGCGCGGCCAAAGACTCCGAAAGGAGGCAGGCGGCGCAGCCAAAGACTCCGAAAGGAGGCGGGCGGCGCGGCCAAAGACTCCGAAAGGAGGCGGGCGACGCGGCCAAAGACTCCGAAAGGAGGCGGTCGGTGCGGCCAAAGGCTCCGAAACGAGGCGGGCGGCGCGGCCAAAGGCTCCGAAAGGAGGCGGCCGACGCGGCAAAAGGCTCCGTAGGCAGGCGGGCGACGCGGCAAAAGGCTGCGAAAGGAGGCAATCGGCGCGGCCAAAGACTCCGAAAGGAGGCAGGCGGCGCAGCCAAAGACTCCGAAAGGAGGCGGGCGGCGCGGCCAAAGGCTCCGAAACGAGGCGGTCGACGGGGCCAAAGGCTCCGAAAGGAGGCGGTCGACGCGGCCAAAGGCTCTGAAAGGAGGCGGTCGACGTGGCCAAAGGCTCCGAAAGGACGCGGGCGACGCAGCCAAAGGCTCCTCGGGGGCGACGCGGCGAGAGGCTCCTTGGGCGTGAAGAGACGAAAGGATCCGACAACAGCTGGGCAACATGACAAACGACTTCTCAGGAAGAAAGGAGGCAGTCGACAGGGCCATAGGATCCGAAAGGAGACGGTGGATGGGGCCAAAGGCTCCGAAAGGAGGCGGTCGACGCGGCCATAGGCTCTGAAAGGAGGCGGTCGATGCGGCCAAAGGCTCCGAAAGGAGGCGGTCGACGCGGCCAAAGGCTCCGAAAGGAGGCGGTCGACGCGGCCAAAGGCTCCGAAAGGAGGCGGTCGACGCGGCCAAAGGCTCCGAAAGGAGGCGGCCGACACGGCCAAAGGCTACGAAAGGAGGCCGTCGACGAGGCCAAAGGCTCCGAAACGAGGCGGCCGACGCGGCAAAAGGCTCCGAAGGCAGGCGGGCGACACGCCAAAAGGCTCCTCGGGTGCCACGGGGCGACAGGCTCCTCGGGGGCCATGCGGTGAGAGGCTCCTCAGTGGCGATACTGCGAGAGGCTCCTGGGGCACGACGCGGCGAGAGGCTCCTGGGGCGCGACGTGACGAAAGGCTCCGAAAGGAGGCAGGCAACGCGGCCAAAGGCTCCGAAAGGACGCGGGCGACGCAGCCAAAGGCTCCTCGGGGGCGACGCGGCGAGAGGCTCCTCAGGCGTGAAGAGACGAAAGCATCCGAAAACAACAGGGCAAAGTGACAAACGACTTCTCAGGAAGAAAGGAGGCGGGCGGCGCGGGAAAAATCTCCGAAAGGAGGCGGGCTACGAGGCCAAAGGCTCCGAAAAGGAGGCGGGCAGTGCAGGAAAAATCTCCAAAAGGAGGCGGGCGGCACGGCCAAAGGCTCCGAAAAGGAGGCAGGCGACGCGGCCAGCGGCTCCGAAACGAGTCAGGCGGCGCGGCCAAAGGCTCCGAAAAGGAGGCGGTCGACACGGCCAAAGACTCCGAAAGGAGGCGGGCGACGGGGCCAAAGACTCCAAAAGCAGGCGGGCGAATCGGCCAAAGGCTCCGAAACGAGGCGGGCGACGAGCCAAAGGCTCCGAAACGAGGCGGGCGGCGCGTCCAAAGGCTCCGAAAGGAGGCAGGCGACACGGGAAAACGCTCCGAAAGCGGGCGGGCGACGCGGGAAAAGGCTCCTTGGGGGCCACGCGGCGAGAGGCTCCTCGATGGCGATGCTGCGAGCGGCTCCTGGGGCGCGACGTGGCGAGAGGCTCCACAGGCGCGAAGCGATGAAAGGCTCCGAAAGGAGGCAGGCAACGCGGCCAAAGTCTCCGAAATGACGCGGGCTACGCCGCCCTAGACTCCTCGGGGGACAGGCCACGAGAGGCTCCTCGGGGGTGATGCGGAGAGAGGCTCCTTGGGGGCGATGCGGAGAGTGGCTCCTCGGTGGCAATACTGCGAGAGGCTCCTGGGGCGCGATGTTACGAAACGCTCCGAAAGGAGGCAGGCAACGCGGCCGAAGGCTCCGAAAGGACGCGGGCGACGCAGCCAAAGGCTCCTCGGGGGCGACGCGGCGAGAGGCTCCTCGGGCGTGAAGACATGAAAGCATCCGACAAAAGCTGGGCAACATGACAAACGACTTCTCAGGAAGAAAGGAGGCAGTCGACGGTGCCAAAGGCTCCGAAAGGAGAAGGTCGACGGGGCCATAGGCTCCGAAAGGAGACGGTCGACGGGGCCAAAGGCTCCGAAAGGAGACGGTCGACGGGGCCAAAGGCTCCGAAAGGAGGCGGGAGGTACGGCAAAAGGCTCCGAAAAGGAGGCGGTCGACGCGACAAAAGGATCCAAAAAGGAGGCGGACGACGCGGCCAAAGGCTCCAAAAAGGAGGCGGTCGACACGGCCAAAGGCTCCGAAACGAGGCGGCCCACGCGGCAAAGGACTCCGAAACGAGGCGGCCGACGCGGCAAAAGGCTCCGAACATGCGGGCGACGCGGCAAAAGGCTCCTCAGCGGCCACGGGGCGACAGGCTCCTCGGGGTCTACGCGGTGAGACGCTCCTCAGTGGCGATACTGCGAGAGGCTCCTGAGGCAGACGCGGCGAGAGGCTCCTGGGGCGCGACGCGACGAAAGGCTCCGAAAGGAGGCAGGCAACGCGGCCAAAGGCTCCGAAAGGACGGCGGGCGACGCAGCCAAAGGCTCCTCGGGGGCGACACGGCGAGAGGCTCCTCGGGCGTGAAGAGACGAAAGGATCCGACAACAGCTGGGCAACATGACAAACGACTTCTCAGGAAGAAAAGAGGCAGTCGACGGTGCCAAAGGCTCCGAAAGGAAGCAGTCGACAGGGCCATAGGATCCGAAAGGAGACGGTCGACGGGGCCAAAGGCTCCGAAAGGAGGCGGTCGACGGGGCCAAATGCTCCGAAAGCAGGCGGTCGACGGGGCCAAAGGCTCCGAAAGCAGGCGGTCGACGGGGCCAAAGGCTCCGAAAGCAGGCAGTCGACGGGGCCAAAGGCTCCGAAAGCAGGCGGTCGACGGGGCCAAAGGCTCCGAAAGCAGGCGGTCGACGGGGCCAAAGGCTCCGAAAGGAGGCGGTCGACGGGGCCAAAGGCTCCGAAAGCAGGCGGTCGACGGGGCCAAAGGCTCCGAAAGGAGGCGGTCGAAGGGGCCAAAGGCTCCGAAAGGAGACGGTCGACGGGGCCAAAGGCTCCGAAAGGAGGCGGGAGGTACGGCAAAAGGCTCCGAAAAGGAGGCGGTCGACGCGACAAAAGGATCCAAAAAGGAGGCGGACGACGCGGCCAAAGGCTCCAAAAAGGAGGCGGTCGACACGGCCAAAGGCTCCGAAACGAGGCGGCCCTCGCGGCAAAGGACTCCGAAACGAGGCGGCCGACGCGGCAAAAGGCTCCGAACATGCGGGCGACGCGGCAAAAGGCTCCTCAGCGGCCACGGGGCGACAGGCTCCTCGGGGTCTACGCGGTGAGACGCTCCTCAGTGGCGATACTGCGAGAGGCTCCTGAGGCAGACGCGGCGAGAGGCTCCTGGGGCGCGACGCGACGAAAGGCTCCGAAAGGAGGCAGGCAACGCGGCCAAAGGCTCCGAAAGGACGGCGGGCGACGCAGCCAAAGGCTCCTCGGGGGCGACACGGCGAGAGGCTCCTCGGGCGTGAAGAGACGAAAGGATCCGACAACAGCTGGGCAACATGACAAACGACTTCTCAGGAAGAAAAGAGGCAGTCGACGGTGCCAAAGGCTCCGAAAGGAAGCAGTCGACAGGGCCATAGGATCCGAAAGGAGACGGTCGACGGGGCCAAAGGCTCCGAAAGGAGGCGGTCGACGGGGCCAAATGCTCCGAAAGCAGGCGGTCGACGGGGCCAAAGGCTCCGAAAGCAGGCGGTCGACGGGGCCAAAGGCTCCGAAAGCAGGCGGTCGACGGGGCCAAAGGCTCCGAAAGCAGGCGGTCGACGGGGCCAAAGGCTCCGAAAGCAGGCGGTCGACGGGGCCAAAGGCTCCGAAAGGAGGCGGTCGACGGGGCCAAAGGCTCCGAAAGCAGGCGGTCGACGGGGCCAAAGGCTCCGAAAGGAGGCGGTCGAAGGGGCCAAAGGCTCCGAAAGGAGGCGGTCGACGGGACCAAAGGCTCCGAAAGGAGGCGGTCGACGGGGCCAAAAGCTCCGAAAGGAGGCGGGCGGCGCGGCCAAAGGCTCCGAAAGGAGGCGGGCGGCGCGGCCAAAGGCTCTGAAAAGGAGGCGGTCGACACAGCCAAAGACTCCGAAAGGAGGCGGGCGACGGGGCCAAAGGCTCCTCCGGGGCGACACGGTGAGAGGCTCCTCGGGCGTGAAGAGACGAAAGGATCCGACAACAGCTGGGCAACATGACAAACGACTTCTCAGGAAGAAAGGAGGCAGTCGACAGGGCCATAGGATCCGAAAGGAGACGGTCGACGGGGCCAAAGGCTCCGAAAGGACGCGGTCGACGGGGCCAAATGCTCCGAAAGGAGGCGGTCGACGGGGCCAAATGCTCCGAAAGGAGGCGGTCGACAGGGCCAAAGGCTCCGACAGGAGGCGGTCGACGGGGCCAAAGGCTCCGAAAGGAGGCGGTCGACGGGGCCAAAGGCTCCGAAAGGAGGCGGTCGACGGGGCCAAAGGCTCCGAAAGGAGGCGGTCGACGGGGCCAAAGGCTCCGAAAGGACGCGGGCGACGCAGCCAAAGGCTCCTCGGGGGCGACGCAGAGAGAGGCTCCTCGGGCATGAAGAGACGAAAGGATCCGACAACAGCTGGGCAACATGACAAACGACTTCTCAGGAAGAAAGGAGGCAGTCGACAGGGCCATAGGATCCGAAAGGAGACGGTGGATGGGGCCAAAGGCTCCGAAAGGAGGCGGTCGACGCGGCCAAAGGCTCCGATAGGAGGCGGTCGACGCGGCCAAAGGCTCCGAAAGGAGGCGGTCGACGCGGCCAAAAGCTCCGAAAGGAGGCGGTCGACGCGGCCAAAGGCTCCGAAAGGAGGCGGTCGACGCGGCCAAATGCTACGAAAGGAGGCGGTCGACGCAGCCAAAGGCTACGAAAGGAGGCCGTCGACGAGGCCAAAGGCTCCGAAACGAGGCGGCCGACGCGGCAAAAGGCTCCTCGGAGGCCACGGGACGACAGGCTCCTCGGGGTCTACATGGTGAGAGGCTCCTCAGTGGCGATACTGCGAGAGGATCCTGAGGCGCGACGCGGCGACAGGCTCCTGGGGCGCAACGCGACGAAAGGCTCCGAAAGGAGGCAGGCAACACGGCCCAAGGTTCCCAAAGGATGCAGTCGACGGTGCCAAAGGCTCCGAAAGGAGGCGGTCGACGGGGCGACAGGCTCCGAAAGGGGACGGCCGACGGAGCCAAAGGCTCCGAAAGGAGGCGATCGACGGGGCCAAAGGCTCCAAAAGGAGGCGGTCGAGGGGGCCAAAGGCTCCAAAAGGAGGCGGTCGAGGGGGCCAAAGGCTCCAAAAGGAGGCGGTCGAGGGGGCCAAAGGCTCCAAAAGGAGGCGGTCGACGGGGCCAAAGACTCCGAAAGGAGGGGGACGACGGGGCCAAAGGCTCCGATAGGAAGCGTTCGACGGGGCCAAAGGCTCCGAAAGGAGGCCGGCAACAGGGCCAAAGGCTCCGAAAGGAGGCCGGTGACAGGGCCAAAGGCTCCGAAAGGAGGCGGTCAACAGGGCTAAAGGCTCCGAAAGGAGGCGGTCGACGCAGCCAAAGGCTGCGAAAGGAGGCGGGCGGCGCGGCAAAGGACTCCGAAAGGAGGCGGGCGGCGCAGCCAAAGACTCCGAAAGGAGGCGGGCGGCGCAGCCAAAGACTCCGAAAGGAGGCGGGCGACGCGGCCAAAGGCTCCAAAAGGAGGCGGTCGGTGCGGCCAAAGGCTCCGAAACGAGGCGGGCGGCGCGGCCAAAGGCTCCGAAAGGAGCCAAGCGGTGCGGCCAAAGGCTCCGAAAGGAGGTGGCCGACGCGGCAAAAGGCTCCGTAGGCAGGCGGGCGACACGGCAAAAGGCTCCGAAAGGAGGCAATCGGCGCGGCCAAAGCCTCCGAAATGAGGTGGTCGACGTGGCCAAAGGCTCCAAAACGGAGGCGGTCGACGCACCCAAAGGCTCCAAAACGAGGCGGCCGACGCGGCAAAGGACTCCGAAACGAGGCGGCCGACACGGCAAAGGACTCCGAAACGAGGCGGACGACGCGGCAAAAGACTCCGAAACGAGGTGGACGACGCGGCAAAAGACTCCTCGGGGGCCACGGGGCGACAGGCTCCTCAGGGTCTACGCGGTGAGAGGCTCCTCAGTGGCGGTACTGTGAGCGGCTCCTGGGGCGCGACGCGACGAAAGGCTCCGAAAGGAGGCAGGCAACGCGGCCAAAGGCTCCAAAAGGACGCGGGCGACGCAGCCAAAGGCTCCGAAAGGACGGGGGCGAGGCGGCGAGAGGCTCCTCGGGGGTGATGCTGCGAGAGGCTCCTGGGGCGCGACGTGGCGAGAGGCTCCACAGGCGCGAAGCGATGAAAGGCTCCGAAAGGAGGCAGGCAACGCGGCCAAAGGCTCCGAAATGACGCGGGCGACGCCGCCGAAGTCTCCTCAGGGGACAGGAAGCGAGAGGCTACTCGGGGGTGATGCGGAGAGAGGCTCCTCGGGGGCGACGCGGCGAGAGGCTCCTCAGTGGCGATACTGCGAGAGGCTCCTGGGGCGCGACGTGACGAAAGGCTCCGAAAGGAGGCAGGCAACGCGGCCAAAGACTCTGAAAGGACGCGGGCAACGCAGCCAAAGGCTCCTCGAGGGCGACGCAGCGAGAGGCTCCTCAGGCGTGAAGAGACGAAAGGAACTGAAAACAGCCGGGCAACGTGACAAACGACTCCTGAGGAAGAAAGGAGGCAGTCGACGGTGCCAAAGGCTCCGAAAGGAGACGGTCGAAGGGGCCAAAGGCTCCGAAAGTGGCGATCGAAGGGGCCAAAGGCTCCGAAAAGAGGCGGGCGGCACGGCCAAAGGCTCCAAAAAGGAGGCGGTCGACGCGGCCAAAGACTCCGAAAAGGAAGCAGGCGACGCGACCAAAGGCTCCGAAAAGGAGGCGGGCGGCACGGCCAAAGACTCCGACAGGAGGCGGGCGACGGGGCCAAAGGCTACAAAAGGAGGCGGGTGACGGGGCCAAAGGCTCCGTAACATGGCGGGCGACTCGGGAAAACGCTCCAAAAGCGGGCGGGCGAGGCGGAAAAAAGCTCCTCGGGGGCCACGCGGAGAAAGGCTCCTCGGGTGCCGCGCGATGAGAGGCACCTCGGTGGCGATGCTGCGAGACGCTCCTGGGGCGCGACGTGGCGAGAGGCTCCACAGGCGCGAAGCGATGAAAGGCTCCGAAACGAGGCGGCCGACGCGGCCAAAGGCTCCGAAACGAGGCGGCCCACGCGGCAAAGGACTCCAAAACGAGGCGGCCGACGCGGCAAAAGGCTCCGAACGCAGGCGGGCGACGCGGCAAAAGGCTCCGAAAGGAGGCGGGCGACGCGGCCAAAGGCTCCAAAAGGAGGCGGTCGGTGCGGCCAAAGGCTCCAAAAGGAGGCGGGCGGCGCGGCCAAAGGCTCCGAAAGGAGGCGGTCGGTGCGGCCAAAGGCTCCGAAAGGAGGCGGGCGGCGCGGCCAAAGGCTCCGAAAGGAGCCAAGCCGTGCGGCCAAAGGCTCCGAAAGGAGGTGGCCGACGCGGCAAAAGGCTCCGTAGGCAGGCGGGCGACACGGCAAAAGGCTCCGAAAGGAGGCAATCGGCGCGGCCAAAGCCTCCGAAATGAGGTGGTCGACGTGGCCAAAGGCTCCAAAACGGAGGCGGTCGACGCACCCAAAGGCTCCAAAACGAGGCGGCCGACGCGGCAAAGGACTCCGAAACGAGGCGGCCGACGCGGCAAAGGACTCCGAAACGAGGCGGACAACGCGGCAAAGGACTCCGAAACGAGGCGGACAACGCGGCAAAAGACTCCTCGGGGGCCACGGGGCGACAGGCTCCTCAGGGTCTACGCGGTGAGAGGCTCCTCAGTGGCGGTACTGTGAGCGGCTCCTGGGGCGCGACGCGACGAAAGGCTCCGAAAGGAGGCAGGCAACGCGGCCAAAGGCTCCAAAAGGACGCGGGCGACGCAGCCAAAGGCTCCGAAAGGACGGGGGCGAGGCGGCGAGAGGCTCCTCGGGGGTGATGCTGCGAGAGGCTCCTGGGGCGCGACGTGGCGAGAGGCTCCACAGGCGCGAAGCGATGAAAGGCTCCGAAAGGAGGCAGGCAACGCGGCCAAAGGCTCCGAAATGACGCGGGCAACGCCGCCGAAGTCTCCTCAGGGGACAGGAAGCGAGAGGCTACTCGGGGGTGATGCGGAGAGAGGCTCCTCGGGGGCGACGCGGCGAGAGGCTCCTCAGTGGCGATACTGCGAGAGGCTCCTGGGGCGCGACGTGACGAAAGGCTCCGAAAGGAGGCAGGCAACGCGGCCAAAGACTCTGAAAGGACGCGGGCAACGCAGCCAAAGGCTCCTCGAGGGCGACGCAGCGAGAGGCTCCTCAGGCGTGAAGAGACGAAAGGAACTGAAAACAGCCGGGCAACGTGACAAACGACTCCTGAGGAAGAAAGGAGGCAGTCGACGGTGCCAAAGGCTCCGAAAGGAGACGGTCGAAGGGGCCAAAGGCTCCGAAAGTGGCGATCGAAGGGGCCAAAGGCTCCGAAAAGAGGCGGGCGGCACGGCCAAAGGCTCCAAAAAGGAGGCGGTCGACGCGGCCAAAGACTCCGAAAAGGAAGCAGGCGACGCGACCAAAGGCTCCGAAAAGGAGGCGGGCGGCACGGCCAAAGACTCCGACAGGAGGCGGGCGACGGGGCCAAAGGCTACAAAAGGAGGCGGGTGACGGGGCCAAAGGCTCCGTAACATGGCGGGCGACTCGGGAAAACGCTCCAAAAGCGGGCGGGCGAGGCGGAAAAAAGCTCCTCGGGGGCCACGCGGAGAAAGGCTCCTCGGGTGCCGCGCGATGAGAGGCACCTCGGTGGCGATGCTGCGAGAGGCTCCTGGGGCGCGACGTGACGAAAGGCTCCGAAAGGATGCGGGCGACGCAGCCAAAGGCTCCTCGGGGGCGACGCGGCGAGAGGCTCCTCAGGCGTGAAGAGACGAAAGCATCTGAAAACAACAGGGCAAAGTGACAAACGACTTCTCAGGAAGAAAGGAGGCGGGCGGCGCGGGAAAAATCTCCGAAAGGAGGCGGGCTACGAGGCCAAAGGCTCCGAAAAGGAGGCGGGCAGTGCGGGAAAAATCTCCAAAAGGAGGCGAGTGGCACGGCCAAAGGCTCCGAAAAGGAGGCAGGCGACGCGGCCAGCGGCTCCGAAACGAGTCAGGCGGCGCGGCCAAAGGCTCCGAAAAGGAGGCGGTCGACACGGCCAAAGACTCCGAAAGGAGGCGGGCGACGGGGCCAAAGACTCCGAAAGGAGGCGGGCGAATCGGCCAAAGGCTCCGAAACGAGGCGGGCGACGAGCCAAAGGCTCCGAAACGAGGCGGGCGGCGCGGGAAACCGCTCCGAAAGCGGGCGGGCGACACGGGAAAAGGCTCCTCGGGGGCCACGCGGTGAGAGGCTCCTCGATGGCGATGCTGCGAGAGGCTCCTGGGGCGCGACGTGGCGAGAGGCTCCACAGGCGCGAAGCGATGAAAGGCTCCGAAACGAGGCGGCCGACGCGGCCAAAGGCTCCGAAACGAGGCGGCCCACGCGGCAAAGGACTCCAAAACGAGGCGGCCGACGCGGCAAAAGGCTCCGAAGGCAGGCGGGCGACGCGGCAAAAGGCTCCTCAGCGGCCACGGGGCGACAGGCTCCTCGGGGTCTACGCGGTGAGAGGCTCCTCAGTGGCGATACTGTGAGAGGCTCCTGAGACAGACGCGGCGAGAGGCTCCTGGGGCGCGACGCGACGAAAGGCTCCGAAAGGAGGCAGGCAACGCGGCCAAAGGCTCCGAAAGGACGCGGGCGATGCAGCCAAAGGCTCCTCGGGGGCGACACGGCGAGAGGCTGCTCGGGCGTGAAGAGACGAAAGGATCCGACAACAGCTGGGCAACATGACAAACGACTTCTCAGGAAGGAAGGAGGCAGTCGACGGTGCCAAAGTCTCCGAAAGGAAGCGGTCGACAGGGCCATAGGATCCGAAAGGAGACGGTCGACGGGGCCAAAGGCTCCGAAAGGAGGCGGTCGACGGGGCCAAAGGCTCCGAAAGGAGGCGGGCGACGCAGCCAAAGGCTCCGAAAGGACGGGGGCGAGGCGGCGAGAGGCTCCTCGGGGGTGATGTTGCGAGAGGCTCCTGGGGCGCGACGCGGCGAGAGGCTCCTCAGTGGCGATACTGCGAGAGGCTCCCGGGGCGCGACGTGACGAAAGGCTCCGAAAGGAGGCAGGCAACGCGGCCAAAGGCTCTGAAAGGACGCGGGCGACGCAGCCAATGGCTCCTCGAGGGCGACGCAGCGAGAGGCTCCTCAGGCGTGAAGAGACGAAAGGAACTGAAAACAGCCGGGCAACGTGACAAACGACTCCTGAGGAAGAAAGGAGGCAGTCGACGGTGCCAAAGGCTCCGAAAGGAGACGGTCGAAGGGGCCAAAGGCTCCGAAAGTGGCGATCGAAGGGGCCAAAGGCTCCGAAAAGAGGCGGGCGGCACGGCCAAAGGCTCCAAAAAGGAGGCGGTCGACGCGGCCAAAGACTCCGAAAAAGAAGCGGGCGACGCGACCAAAGGCTCCGAAAAGGAGGTGGGCGGCACGGCCAAAGGCTCCGAAACGAGTCGGTCGACGCGGCCAAAGGCTCCGAAAAGGAGGCGGTCGACACAGCCAAAGACTCCGACAGGAGGCGGGCGACGGGGCGACAGGCTCCGAAAGGGGACGGCCGACGGAGCCAAAGGCTCCGAAAGGAGGCGATCGACGGGGCCAAAGGCTCCAAAAGGAGGCGGTCGACGGGGCCAAAGACTCCGAAAGGACGCGGTCAACGGGGCCAAAGACTCCGAAAGAAGGCCGGCGACAGGGCCAAAGGCTCCGAAAGGAGGCCGGTGACAGGGCCAAAGGCTCCGAAAGGAGGCGGTCAACAGGGCTTAAGGCTCCGAAAGGAGGCGGTCGACGCGGCCAAAGGCTGCGAACGGAGGCGGGCGGCGCGGCCAAAGACTCCGAAAGGAGGCAGGCGGCGCAGCCAAAGACTCCGAAAGGAGGCGGGCGGCGCGGCCAAAGACTCCGAAAGGAGGCGGGCGACGCGGCCAAAGACTCCGAAAGGAGGCGGTCGGTGCGGCCAAAGGCTCCGAAACGAGGCGGGCGGCGCGGCCAAAGGCTCCGAAACGAGGCGGCCGACGCGGCAAAAGGCTCCGTAGGCAGGCGGGCGACGCGGCAAAAGGCTCCGAAAGGAGGCAATCGGCGCGGCCAAAGCCTCCGAAATGAGGTGGTCGACGTGGCCAAAGGCTCCAAAACGGAGGCGGTCGACGCACCCAAAGGCTCCAAAACGAGGCGGCCGACGCGGCAAAGGACTCCGAAACGAGGCGGACGACGCGGCAAAAGACTCCGAAACGAGGCGGACGACGCGGCAAAAGGCTCCTCGGGGGCCACGGGGCGACAGGCTCCTCAGGGTCTACGCGGTGAGAGGCTCCTCAGTGGCGATACTGCGAGAGGCTCCTGGGGCCCGACGCGACGAAAGGCTCCGAAAGGAGGCAGGCAACGCGGCCAAAAGCTCCAAAAGGACGCGGGCGACGCAGCCAAAGGCTCCGAAACGAGGCGGGCGACGAGCCAAAGGCTCCGAAACGAGGCGGGCGGCGCGTCCAAAGGCTCCGAAACGAGGCGGGCGACACGGGAAACCGCTCCGAAAGCGGGCGGGCGACACGGGAAAAGGCTCCTCGGGGGCCACGCGGTGAGAGGCTCCTCGATGGCGATGCTGCGAGAGGCTCCTGGGGCGCGACGTGGCGAGAGGCTCCACAGGCGCGAAGCGATGAAAGGCTCCGAAACGAGGCGGCCGACGCGGCCAAAGGCTCCGAAACGAGGCGGCCCACGCGGCAAAGGACTCCAAAACGAGGCGGCCGACGCGGCAAAAGGCTCCGAAGGCAGGCGGGCGACGCGGCAAAAGGCTCCTCAGCGGCCACGGGGCGACAGGCTCCTCGGGGTCTACGCGGTGAGAGGCTCCTCAGTGGCGATACTGTGAGAGGCTCCTGAGACAGACGCGGCGAGAGGCTCCTGGGGCGCGACGCGACGAAAGGCTCCGAAAGGAGGCAGGCAACGCGGCCAAAGGCTCCGAAAGGACGCGGGCGACGCAGCCAAAGGCTCCTCGGGGGCGACGCGGCGAGAGGCTCCTCAGGCGTGAAGAGACGAAAGCATCTGAAAACAACAGGGCAAAGTGACAAACGACTTCTCAGGAAGAAAGGAGGCGGGCGGCGCGGGAAAAATCTCCGAAAGGAGGCGGGCTACGAGGCCAAAGGCTCCGAAAAGGAGGCGGGCAGTGCGGGAAAAATCTCCAAAAGGAGGCGAGTGGCACGGCCAAAGGCTCCGAAAAGGAGGCAGGCGACGCGGCCAGCGGCTCCGAAACGAGTCAGGCGGCGCGGCCAAAGGCTCCGAAAAGGAGGCGGTCGACACGGCCAAAGACTCCGAAAGGAGGCGGGCGACGGGGCCAAAGACTCCGAAAGGAGGCGGGCGAATCGGCCAAAGGCTCCGAAACGAGGCGGGCGACGAGCCAAAGGCTCCGAAACGAGGCGGGCGGCGCGGGAAACCGCTCCGAAAGCGGGCGGGCGACACGGGAAAAGGCTCCTCGGGGGCCACGCGGTGAGAGGCTCCTCGATGGCGATGCTGCGAGAGGCTCCTGGGGCGCGACGTGGCGAGAGGCTCCACAGGCGCGAAGCGATGAAAGGCTCCGAAACGAGGCGGCCGACGCGGCCAAAGGCTCCGAAACGAGGCGGCCCACGCGGCAAAGGACTCCAAAACGAGGCGGCCGACGCGGCAAAAGGCTCCGAAGGCAGGCGGGCGACGCGGCAAAAGGCTCCTCAGCGGCCACGGGGCGACAGGCTCCTCGGGGTCTACGCGGTGAGAGGCTCCTCAGTGGCGATACTGTGAGAGGCTCCTGAGACAGACGCGGCGAGAGGCTCCTGGGGCGCGACGCGACGAAAGGCTCCGAAAGGAGGCAGGCAACGCGGCCAAAGGCTCCGAAAGGACGCGGGCGATGCAGCCAAAGGCTCCTCGGGGGCGACACGGCGAGAGGCTGCTCGGGCGTGAAGAGACGAAAGGATCCGACAACAGCTGGGCAACATGACAAACGACTTCTCAGGAAGGAAGGAGGCAGTCGACGGTGCCAAAGTCTCCGAAAGGAAGCGGTCGACAGGGCCATAGGATCCGAAAGGAGACGGTCGACGGGGCCAAAGGCTCCGAAAGGAGGCGGTCGACGGGGCCAAAGGCTCCGAAAGGAGGCGGGCGACGCAGCCAAAGGCTCCGAAAGGACGGGGGCGACGCAGCCAAAGGCTCCGAAAGGACAGGGGCGAGGCGGCGAGAGGCTCCTCGGGGGTGATGTTGCGAGAGGCTCCTGGGGCGCGACGCGGCGAGAGGCTCCTCAGTGGCGATACTGCGAGAGGCTCCTGGGGCGCGACGTGACGAAAGGCTCCGAAAGGAGGCAGGCAACGCGGCCAAAGGCTCTGAAAGGACGCGGGCGACGCAGCCAATGGCTCCTCGAGGGCGACGCAGCGAGAGGCTCCTCAGGCGTGAAGAGACGAAAGGAACTGAAAACAGCCGGGCAACGTGACAAACGACTCCTGAGGAAGAAAGGAGGCAGTCGACGGTGCCAAAGGCTCCGAAAGGAGACGGTCGAAGGGGCCAAAGGCTCCGAAAGTGGCGATCGAAGGGGCCAAAGGCTCCGAAAAGAGGCGGGCGGCACGGCCAAAGGCTCCAAAAAGGAGGCGGTCGACGCGGCCAAAGACTCCGAAAAAGAAGCGGGCGACGCGACCAAAGGCTCCGAAAAGGAGGTGGGCGGCACGGCCAAAGGCTCCGAAACGAGTCGGTCGACGTGGCCAAAGGCTCCGAAAAGGAGGCGGTCGACACAGCCAAAGACTCCGACAGGAGGCGGGCGACGGGGCGACAGGCTCCGAAAGGGGACGGCCGACGGAGCCAAAGGCTCCGAAAGGAGGCGATCGACGGGGCCAAAGGCTCCAAAAGGAGGCGGTCGACGGGGCCAAAGACTCCGAAAGGACGCGGTCAACGGGGCCAAAGACTCCGAAAGAAGGCCGGCGACAGGGCCAAAGGCTCCGAAAGGAGGCCGGTGACAGGGCCAAAGGCTCCGAAAGGAGGCGGTCAACAGGGCTTAAGGCTCCGAAAGGAGGCGGTCGACGCGGCCAAAGGCTGCGAACGGAGGCGGGCGGCGCGGCCAAAGACTCCGAAAGGAGGCAGGCGGCGCAGCCAAAGACTCCGAAAGGAGGCGGGCGGCGCGGCCAAAGACTCCGAAAGGAGGCGGGCGACGCGGCCAAAGACTCCGAAAGGAGGCGGTCGGTGCGGCCAAAGGCTCCGAAACGAGGCGGGCGGCGCGGCCAAAGGCTCCGAAACGAGGCGGCCGACGCGGCAAAAGGCTCCGTAGGCAGGCGGGCGACGCGGCAAAAGGCTCCGAAAGGAGGCAATCGGCGCGGCCAAAGCCTCCGAAATGAGGTGGTCGACGTGGCCAAAGGCTCCAAAACGGAGGCGGTCGACGCACCCAAAGGCTCCAAAACGAGGCGGCCGACGCGGCAAAGGACTCCGAAACGAGGCGGACGACGCGGCAAAAGACTCCGAAACGAGGCGGACGACGCGGCAAAAGGCTCCTCGGGGGCCACGGGGCGACAGGCTCCTCAGGGTCTACGCGGTGAGAGGCTCCTCAGTGGCGATACTGCGAGAGGCTCCTGGGGCGCGACGCGACGAAAGGCTCCGAAAGGAGGCAGGCAACGCGGCCAAAAGCTCCAAAAGGACGCGGGCGACGCAGCCAAAGGCTCCGAAACGAGGCGGGCGACGAGCCAAAGGCTCCGAAACGAGGCGGGCGGCGCGTCCAAAGGCTCCGAAACGAGGCGGGCGACACGGGAAACCGCTCCGAAAGCGGGCGGGCGACACGGGAAAAGGCTCCTCGGGGGCCACGCGGTGAGAGGCTCCTCGATGGCGATGCTGCGAGAGGCTCCTGGGGCGCGACGTGGCGAGAGGCTCCACAGGCGCGAAGCGATGAAAGGCTCCGAAACGAGGCGGCCGACGCGGCCAAAGGCTCCGAAACGAGGCGGCCCACGCGGCAAAGGACTCCAAAACGAGGCGGCCGACGCGGCAAAAGGCTCCGAAGGCAGGCGGGCGACGCGGCAAAAGGCTCCTCAGCGGCCACGGGGCGACAGGCTCCTCGGGGTCTACGCGGTGAGAGGCTCCTCAGTGGCGATACTGTGAGAGGCTCCTGAGACAGACGCGGCGAGAGGCTCCTGGGGCGCGACGCGACGAAAGGCTCCGAAAGGAGGCAGGCAACGCGGCCAAAGGCTCCGAAAGGACGCGGGCGATGCAGCCAAAGGCTCCTCGGGGGCGACACGGCGAGAGGCTGCTCGGGCGTGAAGAGACGAAAGGATCCAACAACAGCTGGGCAACATGACAAACGACTTCTCAGGAAGGAAGGAGGCAGTCGACGGTGCCAAAGTCTCCGAAAGGAAGCGGTCGACAGGGCCATAGGATCCGAAAGGAGACGGTCGACGGGGCCAAAGGCTCCGAAAGGAGGCGGTCGACGGGGCCAAAGGCTCCGAAAGGAGGCGGTCGACGGGGCCAAAGGCTCCGAAAGGAGGCGGGCGACGCAGCCAAAGGCTCCGAAAGGACGGGGGCGACGCAGCCAAAGGCTCCGAAAGGACGGGGGCGAGGCGGCGAGAGGCTCCTCGGGGGTGATGCGGAGAGAGGCTCCTGGGGCGCGACGCGGCGAGAGGCTCCTCAGTGGCGATACTGCGAGAGGCTCCTGGGGCGCGACGTGACGAAAGGCTCCGAAAGGAGGCAGGCAACGCGGCCAAAGGCTCTGAAAGGACGCGGGCGACGCAGCCAATGGCTCCTCGAGGGCGACGCAGCGAGAGGCTCCTCAGGCGTGAAGAGACGAAAGGAACTGAAAACAGCCGGGCAACGTGACAAACGACTCCTGAGGAAGAAAGGAGGCAGTCGACGGTGCCAAAGGCTCCGAAAGGAGACGGTCGAAGGAGCCAAAGGCTCCGAAAGTGGCGATCGAAGGGGCCAAAGGCTCCGAAAAGAGGCGGGCGGCACGGCCAAAGGCTCCAAAAAGGAGGCGGTCGACGCGGCCAAAGACTCCGAAAAAGAAGCGGGCGACGCGACCAAAGGCTCCGAAAAGGAGGTGGGCGGCACGGCCAAAGGCTCCGAAACGAGTCGGTCGACGCGGCCAAAGGCTCCGAAAAGGAGGCGGTCGACACAGCCAAAGACTCCGACAGGAGGCGGGCGACGGGGCGACAGGCTCCGAAAGGGGACGGCCGACGGAGCCAAAGGCTCCGAAAGGAGGCGATCGACGGGGCCAAAGGCTCCAAAAGGAGGCGGTCGACGGGGCCAAAGACTCCGAAAGGACGCGGTCAACGGGGCCAAAGACTCCGAAAGAAGGCCGGCGACAGGGCCAAAGGCTCCGAAAGGAGGCCGGTGACAGGGCCAAAGGCTCCGAAAGGAGGCGGTCAACAGGGCTTAAGGCTCCGAAAGGAGGCGGTCGACGCGGCCAAAGGCTGCGAAAGGAGGCGGGCGGCGCGGCCAAAGACTCCGAAAGGAGGCGGGCGGCGCAGCCAAAGACTCCGAAAGGAGGCGGGCGGCGCGGCCAAAGACTCCGAAAGGAGGCGGGCGACGCGGCCAAAGACTCCGAAAGGAGGCGGTCGGTGCGGCCAAAGGCTCCGAAACGAGGCGGGCGGCGCGGCCAAAGGCTCCGAAAGGAGGCGGCCGACGCGGCAAAAGGCTCCGTAGGCAGGCGGGCGACGCGGCAAAAGGCTCCGAAAGGAGGCAATCGGCGCGGCCAAAGCCTCCGAAATGAGGTGGTCGACGTGGCCAAAGGCTCCAAAACGGAGGCGGTCGACGCACCCAAAGGCTCCAAAACGAGGCGGCCGACGCGGCAAAGGACTCCGAAACGAGGCGGACGACGCGGCAAAAGACTCCGAAACGAGGCGGACGACGCGGCAAAAGGCTCCTCGGGGGCCACGGGGCGACAGGCTCCTCAGGGTCTACGCGGTGAGAGGCTCCTCAGTGGCGATACTGCGAGAGGCTCCTGGGGCGCGACGCGACGAAAGGCTCCGAAAGGAGGCAGGCAACGCGGCCAAAGGCTCCAAAAGGACGCGGGCGACGCAGCCAAAGGCTCCGAAAGGACGGGGGCGACGCAGCCAAAGGCTCCGAAAGGATGGGGGCGAGGCGGCGAGAGGCTCCTCGGGGGTGATGCTGCGAGAGGCTCCTGGGGCGCGACGCGGCGAGAGGCTCCACAGTGGCGATACTGCGAGAGGCTCCTGGGGCGCGACGTGACGAAAGGCTCCGAAAGGAGGCAGGCAACGCGGCCAAAGGCTCTGAAAGGACGCGGGCGACGCAGCCAATGGCTCCTCGAGGGCGACGCAGCGAGAGGCTCCTCAGGCGTGAAGAGACGAAAGGAACTGAAAACAGCCGGGCAACGTGACAAACGACTCCTGAGGAAGAAAGGAGGCAGTCGACGGTGCCAAAGGCTCCGAAAGGAGACGGTCGAAGGGGCCAAAGGCTCCGAAAGTGGCGATCGAAGGGGCCAAAGGCTCCGAAAAGAGGCGGGCGGCACGGCCAAAGGCTCCAAAAAGGAGGCGGTCGACGCGGCCAAAGACTCCGAAAAAGAAGCGGGCGACGCGACCAAAGGCTCCGAAAAGGAGGTGGGCGGCACGGCCAAAGGCTCCGAAACGAGTCGGTCGACGCGGCCAAAGGCTCCGAAAAGGAGGCGGTCGACACAGCCAAAGACTCCGACAGGAGGCGGGCGACGGGGCCAAAGGCTACAAAAGGAGGCGGGCGACGGGGCCAAAGGCTCCGTAACATGGCGGGCGACTCGGGAAAACGCTCCAAAAGCGGGCGGGCGAGGCGGAAAAAAGCTCCTCGGGGGCCATGCGGAGAACGGCTCCTCGGGTGCCGCGCGATGAGAGGCACCTCGGTGGCGATGCTGCGAGAGGCTCCTGGGGCGCGATGTGGCGAGAGGCTCCACAGGCGCGAAGCGATGAAAGTCTCCGAAAGGAGGCGGCCGACGCGGCCAAAGGCTCCGAAACGAGGCAGCCGACGCGGCCAAAGGCTCCGAAAAGAGGCGGCCGACGCGGCCAAAGGCTCCGAAACGAGGCGGCCGACGCGGCCAAAGGGCTCTGAAGGCAGGTGGGCGACGCGGCAAAAGGTTCCTCGGGTGCCACGGGGCGACAGGCTCCTCGGGGGCCATGCGGTGAGAGGCTCCTCAGTGGCGATACTGCGAGAGGCTCCTGGGGCACGACGCGGCGAGAGGCTCCTGGGGCGCGACGTGACGAAAGGCTCCGAAAGGAGGCAGGCAACGCGGCCAAAGGCTCCGAAAGGACGCGGGCGACGCAGCCAAAGGCTCCTCGGGGGCGACGCGGCGAGAGGCTCCTCAGGCGTGAAGAGACGAAAGCATCCGAAAACAACAGGGCAAAGTGACAAACGACTTCTCAGGAAGAAAGGAGGCGGGCGGCGCGGGAAAAATCTCCGAAAGGAGGCGGGCTACGAGGCCAAAGGCTCCGAAAAGGAGGCGGGCAGTGCAGGAAAAATCTCCAAAAGGAGGCGGGCGGCACGGCCAAAGGCTCCGAAAAGGAGGCAGGCGACGCGGCCAGCGGCTCCGAAACGAGTCAGGCGGCGCGGCCAAAGGCTCCGAAAAGGAGGCGGTCGACACGGCCAAAGACTCCGAAAGGAGGCGGGCGACGGGGCCAAAGACTCCAAAAGGAGGCGGGCGAATCGGCCAAAGGCTCCGAAACGAGGCGGGCGACGAGCCAAAGGCTCCGAAACGAGGCGGGTGGCGCGTCCAAAGGCTCCGAAACGAGGCAGGCAACGCGGCCAAAGGCTCTGAAAGGACGCGGGCAACGCAGCCAAAGGCTCCTCGAGGGCGACACAGCGAGAGGCTCCTCAGGCGTGAAGAGACGAAAGGAACTGAAAACAGCCGGGCAACGTGACAAACGACTCCTGAGGAAGAAAGGAGGCAGTCGACGGTGCCAAAGGCTCCGAAAGGAGACGGTCGAAGGGGCCAAAGGCTCCGAAAGTGGCGATCGACGGGGCCAAAGGCTCCGAAACGGAGGCGGTCGACGTGGCCAAAGGCTCCAAAACGAGGCGGCCGACGCGGCAAAGGACTCCGAAGCCAGGCGGGCGACGCGGCAAAAGGCTCCTCGGGGGCCAGGGGCGACAGGCTCCTCAGGGGCCACGGGGCTACAGGCTCCTCAGTGGCAATACTGCGAGAGGCTCCTGGGGCGCGACGCGGCGAGAGGCTCCAAAACGAGGCGGGCGGCACGGCCAAAGGCTCCGAAACGAGGCAGGCGGCACGGCCAAAGGCTCCGAAAAGGAGGCGGGCGACACGGCCAAAGGCTCCGAAAAGGAGGCGGGCGACGCGGGAAAAGGTTCCTGGGGGGCCGCGCGGCGAGAGGCTCCTCGGGGGCCACGCAACGAGAGGCTCCTCGGGGGCCGCGCGACGAGAGGCTCCTCGGGGGCTGCGCGACGCGGCAAGAGGCTCCTGGGGCGCGACGCGGCGAGAGGCTCCGAAAGGAGGCAGGCAACGCGGCCAGAGGCTCCGAAAGGACGCGGGCGACGCAGCCAAAGGCTCCGAAAGGACGGGGGCGACGCGGCGAGAGGCTCCTCGGGGGTGATGCTGCGAGAGGCTCCTGGGGCGCGACGTGGCGAGAGGCTCCACAGGCGCGAAGCAATGAAAGGCTCCGAAAGGAGGCAGACAACGCGGCCAAAAGCTCCGAAATGACGCGGGCGACGCCGCCAAAGTCTCCTCGGGGGACAGGCCGCGAGAGGCTCCTCGGGGGTGATGCGGAGAGAGGCTCCTCGGGGGTGACGCGGAGAGAGGCTCCTCAGTGACGATACTGCGAGAGGCTCCTGGGGCGCGACGTGACGAAAGGCTCCAAAAGGAGGCAGGCAACGCGGCCAAAAGCTCCGAAAAGGACGCGGGCGACGCAGCCAAAGGCTCCTCGGGGGCGACGCGGCGAGACGCTCCTCAGGCGTGAAGAGACGAAAGGATCCGAAAACAGCCGGGCAATATGACAAACGACTCCTCAGGAAGAAAGGAGGCAGTCAACGGTGCCAAAGGCTCCGAAAGGAGGCGGTCGACGGGGCCATAGGCTCCGAAAGGAGACGGTCGATGGAGCCAAAGGCTCCGAAAAGGAGGCGGGCGGCGCGGCCAAAGACTCCGAAAAGGAGGCGGGCGGCGCGGCCAAAGGCTCCGAAAAGGAGGCGGGCGGCGCGGCCAAAGGCTCCGAAAAGGAGGCGGGCGGCGCGGCCAAAGGCTCCGAAAAGGAGGCGGGCGGCGCGGCCAAAGGCTCCGAAAAAGAGGCGGGCGATGCGGCCAAAGGCTCCGAAATGACGCGGGCGACGCCGCCAAAGTCTCCTCGGGGGACAGGCCGCGAGAGGCTCCTCGGGGGCGACGCGGAGAGAGGCTCCTCGGGGGCGATACTGCGAGAGGCTCCTGGGGTGCAACGTTACGAAAGGCTCCAAAACGAGGCGGGCGGCACGGCCAAAGGCTCCGAAACGAGGCGGGTGGCACGGCCAAAGGCTCCGAAAAGGAGGCGGGCGACACGGCCAAAGGCTCCGAAAAGGAGGCGGGCGACACGGCCAAAGGCTCCGAAAAGGAGGCGGGCGACACGGCCAAAGGCTCCGAAAAGGAGGCGGGCGACGCGGGAAAAGGTTCCTCGGGGGCCGCGCGACGAGAGGCTCCTCGGGGGCCGCGCGACGAGAGGCTCCTGGGGCGCGACACGGCGAGAGGCTCCTGGGGCGCGACGCGGCGAGAGGCTCCGAAAGGAGGCGGGCGACGCAGCCAAAGGCTCCACGGGGGCGACACGGCAAGAGGCTCCTCGGGCGTGACGAGACGAAAGGATCCGAAAACAGCCGGGCAACGTGACAAATGACTCCTGAGCAAGAAAGGAGGCGGGCGGTGCGGCCAAAGGCTCCGAAAGGAGGTGGGCGGCGCGGCCAAAGGCTCCGAAAGGAGGCGGTCGACGGGGCCAAAGGCTCCGAAAGGAGGCGGTCGACGGGGCCAAAGGCTCCGAAAGGAGGCGGTCGACGGGGCCAAAGGCTCCGAAAGGAGGCGGTCGACGGGGCCAAAGGCTCCGAAAGGAGGCGGGCGACGGGGCCAAAGGCTCCGAAAGGAGGCGGGCGGCGCGGCCAAAAGCTGCGAAAGGAGGCGGGCGGCGAGAGGCTCCTCGGGCGTGAAGCGACGAAAGGATCCGAGAAAAGCCGGGCGACGTGACAAACGACTTCTCAGGAAGAAAGGAGGCAGTCGAGGGGGCCAAAGGCTGCGAAAGGAGGCGGGCGGCGCGGCCAAAGGCTGCGAAAGGAGGCGGGCGGCGCGGCCAAAGGCTGCGAAAGGAGGCGGGCGGCGCGGCCAAAGGCTCCTCGGGGGACACGCGGCGAGAGGCTCCTCGGGGGACACGCGGCGAGAGGCTCCTCGGTGGCGATACTGCGAGAGGCTCCTCGGTGGCGATACTGCGAGAGGCTCCTGGGGCGCAACGTTACGAAAGGCTCCAAAACGAGGCGGGCGGCACGGCCAAAGGCTCCGAAACGAGGCGGGCGGCACGGCCAAAGGCTCCGAAAAGGAGGCGGGCGGCACGGCCAAAGGCTCCGAAAAGGAGGCGGGCGACGCGGGAAAAGGTTCCTCGGGGGCCGCGCGGCGAGAGGCTCCTCGGGGGCCGCGCGATGAGAGGCTCCTCGGGGGCCGCTCGACGAGAGGCTCCTGGGGCGCGACGCGGCAAGAGGCTCCGAAAGGACGCGGGCGACGCAGCCAAAGGCTCCACGGGGGCAACACGGCAAGAGGCTCCTCGGGCGTGACGAGACGAAAGGATCCGAAAACAGCCGGGCAACGTGACAAATGACTCCTGAGCAAGAAAGGAGGCGGGCGGTGCGGCCAAAGGCTCCGAAAGGAGGCGGTCGACGGGGCCAAAGGCTCCGAAAGGAGGCGGTCGACGGGGCCAAAGGCTCCGAAAGGAGGCGGTCGACGGGGCCAAAGGCTCCGAAAGGAGGCGGTCGACGGGGCCAAAGGCTCCGAAAGGAGACGGTCGACGGGGCCAAAGGCTCCGAAAGGAGACGGTCGACGGGGCCAAAGGCTCCGAAAGGAGACGGTCGACGGGGCCAAAGGCTCCGAAAGGAGACGGTCGACGGGGCCAAAGGCTCCGAAAGGAGACGGTCGACGGGGCCAAAGGCTCCGAAAGGAGACGGTCGACGGGGCCAAAGGCTCCGAAAGGAGACGGTCGACGGGGCCAAAGGCTCCGAAAGGAGACGGTCGACGGGGCCAAAGGCTCCGAAAGGAGACGGTCGACGGGGCCAAAGGCTCCGAAAGGAGACGGTCGACGGGGCCAAAGGCTCCGAAAGGAGACGGTCGACGGGGCCAAAGGCTCCGAAAGGAGACGGTCGACGGGGCCAAAGGCTCCGAAAGGAGACGGTCGACGGGGCCAAAGGCTCCGAAAGGAGACGGTCGACGGGGCCAAAGGCTCCGAAAGGAGACGGTCGACGGGGCCAAAGGCTCCGAAAGGAGGCGGTCGACGGGGCCAAAGGCTCCGAAAGGAGGCGGTCGACGGGGCCAAAGGCTCCGAAAGGAGGCGGTCGACGGGGCCAAAGGCTCCGAAAGGAGGCGGTCGACGGGGCCAAAGGCTCCGAAAGGAGGCGGTCGACGGGGCCAAAGGCTCCGAAAGGAGGCGGTCGACGGGGCCAAAGGCTCCGAAAGGAGGCGGTCGACGGGGCCAAAGGCTCCGAAAGGAGGCGGTCGACGGGGCCAAAGGCTCCGAAAGGAGGCGGTCGACGGGGCCAAACGCTCCGAAAGGAGGCGGTCGACGGGGCCAAACGCTCCGAAAGGAGGCGGTCAACGCGGCCAAACGCTCCGAAAGGAGGCGGTCAACGCGGCCAAAGGCCCCGAAAGGAGGCGGGCGGCGAGAGGCTCCTCGGTGGCGACGCGGCGACAGGCTGCTGGGGCGCGACGCGGCGAGAGGTTCCTGGGGCGCGACGCGGCGAGAGGCTCCGAAAGGAGGCGTTCGACACGGCAAAAGGCTCCGAAAGGAGGCGGGCGACACGGCAAAAGGCTCCGAAAGGAGGCGACGCGGCGAGAGGCTCCTCGGGCGTGAAGCGACGAAAGGATCCGAAAACAGCCGGGCGACGTGACAAACGACTCGTCAGGCACAACGTGACGAAAGGCTCCTTGGGGGTGACGCGAAGAGAGGCTCCTCGGGGGGCGACACGGCGTGAGGCTCCTGTAGGGCGTCGCGGCAAGAGGCTCCAGAAAGAGCCCAGCACAGTGACGAGAGGCTCCTCAGGCACAACGCGACAAAAGGCTCCAAAAGGACCCCGGTGGAGTGACAAAAAGCTCCCGTGGGTCGATGCGGTGAGACGCTCCTGGGGGGCGATTCGGCAAGAGACAGCAAAAAGAGGTCGTGGAGTGACAAAAGGCTCCGCAGGGGCGATGTGACGAAAAGCTCCAAAAAGAGTCCAGTGGCATGATGAAAATTTCCTCGGGCAATGCGAAGGAAGGCTCCTCAAGGGTGGCACCATAAAGGGCTTCAAGACGGTCCCGGCAGTACGATGAATGTCTCGTTTGAGGCGACACGATTAACAGCTCCTTAGGGGCAGCACGATGAACTCCCCTCTGAGAGGAGCTCAGCTGCGCTATGAAAGGCTCATCTGGGGTGACGCCATGAAGGCCTCCTCAGGGCCCGCGCATTGAAGCGTTCCAAAAAGAGACGGGCAGTACCATGAAAGGGTCATGTGGGACAATGCGATGAAAGGCTCCTCAGGCACGGCACGATGAAGGGCTCCAAGAAGAATGGGGCAGTGTGATGAAGTGCTCTGATAGGGCGTCGCGGTGAGAGGCTCCACTGGTCGGTACGATGAAGGGCTCCAAGAAGAGATGGGTGGTGTGATGAAGGGCTCCTCTGGGGTGGTGTGAAGTAGGGCTGCTCTGGGGTGGCACGCTGACGAGCTCCTCTCTGGTGGCACTGTGAAGGGCTCCAAGGAATTCCTGGCAGTGAAGCGTTCTAGAAAAAAAGGAAAGCAGCGAAACACTCAAAAAACACCATCCAGGGAAGCACCCCAAAAAAGCTGGGCAGGGCTCCTCTGGGATCACGCAGTAGTACTCTCCACCAGGGTTGTATGGAGAGGTGGTACTCTCTACCAGCTTGTGTGGGGATGCAGTCTAATAAAAGCTTGATGATGAAGCACTGCTAAAGAGATATACAGCTAAGCTCCCCCAAAAATCCAGGTGGTAATACGCCCCATAAAGCCAGGGTCCACATCTGTGTCAGGTCACGACACTCAGCTGAGCTCCCCAGGCTGCACCTAGAAGACATTCAGACAGCAGAGACTCTGTATGTGGACAAAAGGGTTTGGACTATTTTTTTTTTTCCATCTATAGGTTGACTAGAACTTGACAGTATATTTAGCACATATGCTTGGAAAAGTTTTGCTGAGGTTTTTCCCATCTGTGAACAGAGCATTAACAAGAGACTATATGTTCTACGCCTTGCTTAGCTCAAACATTTTTCATTTCCCTTATGTTATATGTAGGTAGTACCTATTCTACATACAGAGCAAGTCCTGCATTGCCCGAATGGGGCAATTTTTTTCTGGATGTAAAATACACACAGCTAGGACACCATCTAGGTAGATTTTACAGACAGAACCTACACATAAAGCATACAGCAAACATATACAGAAGATATACGGCTAGACATACAGGGAAGCGTATCAGTATCGGTCTTTTGAGTGTGTGTGTATATATATACATACACACACACCCCACAACACAGTCTATACAGACACTATATGCTCTACAGCCAGGAAGAGAAGCCTCAGCTGATCTCATCTCACTGAGGCTTGTTTCCTCTCTGTATTCCAAAGATACATTAGCTATGTATATAAAACAAGTATACAGACACAGGAAGCACAACCAAGTTTTTCTGTCTGTAGATGCACTCTATACACAGCACACATACATAGAACGTACAGAATATACACACAGTTTGGAAATTGCATGCATACTACAGAAAACAGACAGACAGGTGAGGGGAAGCTACGTTTTTCTGCCTTTATGTTAGATATGTACTATCTCCACACGGAACGTAGACATTTTCAAGGCCAAGGGAGGAAGGGCATCTCTTTCTGGATGTGGAATGTGGAATGTATGCCGTCTTTAGTTGGAACACATGCACATGAATACACATACGTTACATGCAGACCTACATGAGAGAGAGGCCAGGTATTGCACTTCCGTCTGTATAGAGCACATGTACTATCTGCATATAGACTACAGCCATTTGCTGTCACTATACAGACTACACACTATCTTCCTCAAGACTACACATGGACAGGCAAAGCCAGACTCAGTTCCTCAGTATGTAGTATATCACAGGATATAGTCTGTCTACAGAAAAGAGAGGGTGAGGCTTTGCTCTCCAGATAGAGACTATATTCCATCTGTAGATTGCATGCAGGACAACATGTCTTTTCTGTCTAGTCATAGACTAGATACCACCAGCACTTTTTGGTCTGCTTATACAGTGCACACTGGCTGTATAGAAAATAGAAAGCAAGAGAAGGGTGAGGTGGGGCAATATCTTTCTGTCACCATACAGACTATAAAATGGCTCTACAGAGAACACACGGGGAGAGCACCACACACCACTTTCTTCTTGGGACGCAGAACGTATTCTGCTTACAGAACCGAGATGGGCCAGGTGAGGCAGGGCTTTTCCACCCACCTGCATGTGAAATCTAGGGAGACTGGGGTGAAGGGTGGGACCTCTCTGTACACCAGGCAAGTTCTGCCTACAGAAGCGCACAAACAAGTGAGGTGAGGCTATTTGCAGGGCAAAGACTTGGTGCACACAGGTAGTACAGGGCTCTTCTGCCTGTATGTGGAATTATAGGCTGTTTATAGACCAGAGAGACGACTATGCACTTACAACATATACTGCTCATTGGTACAACAGACCCCGAGAGGCAGGAGAAGGTGGGGTGCTCCTGTCCGTACACAGGGAATGCACTTTTTGTAGAGCAGAGGCAGAAGGGTTAGACGAGGCAAGGCAAGGCAAGATTCCTCTCTTGGTTTGTAGAATACATCCTGATGGGCTGGGAGAAGCAGGGCAGGCCTTCTCCATTGCTTACAAGTGCGTGCAGGGAGCTTCTACCCCAGTCACCTCCTGCCGCCTTTTCCTCCCAGACTCCACCCATCTCCCAGGCACCTATATGGACACCAACAGCATCAAGCACCATCCAGGGAGAAGAGTGCCGGGCCCTGGCAGTATTCTCAGGAAGGCACAAATAGGAGCAAACACATCCTGTTGCTCACCCCCATCAGGCTGGTGGCACAGTCAGGCTTTAGCTCCTATGACCACAAGACACTTCTCTGAGGAACAAGGACTGCTTGTCCAGGGACACGGCATCCTCGATGAAGCAGGCAAGAGAGTCTCTGCTAGGACAGTGGACAGGACAATGCTTCAAGCAGACAGAGCCACATACAGTAAAGGGAAAGCATGTTTATCCAGGACAGCCATCTCAGGTCAAATCAGGTGCGATATTGCTCTGTGAGCGTCCACAACAACTGCAAACCTTGCTACTGACCTCCCCATGGGGAAAAAATGCTTCTCTCTTGCCTTTCTCCTAATGCAAGACGCTACCACAAGCACCCGATATGACACTGTACTTCCCAAGCAGAACGGGAAATCCCCCCACACTACCAAGTGAATTAACCTTGCGAAGGCAGAGAGGAAGGAACAAAAAGACTACCCTTCAGGAAGGCAATCATCTTCAGAGACAACAGGCTGATCTAAGAATATAGACACATTTTTATGAAATGCATCAAGCGGAAGGTATTTTTGTCTTGGTCATTTACCATTTTTGAGCAAAAAGTAATTCTTTTCAAAGCAAAGTGTATTCTAGAATAACATGAGGTGCTGCTAAATTTCTCCATTTTTTGTGTCTGGGTGCAAACAGACCTATCAGACAGACAGAGGAGAGGTGTCAGGTACTGGTACCTGGAGGATATGCCTAGCCACCTGTCGGTACCCGTCCCAACACAGGGACAGAGGGAGGGCTCAGGGCTGCAGGGATGGCTGACACCACACACAGCTCAGTGCAGGAGTGGTAAGGCCCAGTCAATGCTGGGTTTGGTTCCCCCTCAACTCTTTCTCCCAAGAGGAGCCTGTACACAACAAGATGGGCACATGAGCTGGTCAAAACACACCGCATGTATGTTTTAGAGGGCATCATGTCCACCAAGTCCTCCTCACCACCGACCAGCAGCCACAAGAGGACAATGGCACCTTCACTCTGCTGCAGAGAGAGAGGGGATTCGACCAAGCCCTGTGACACTCTTCCATGTCGGAATCAACAACGTTCACGTTGACTGCCTTAAGCAAAGCTATAAAAAAATAAACTTGGCAGAACTCTGGAGCTGAGCATATAGAAATTTCTGATTCCCTTGTTGTCCAGACACAACTCTGGTTCCGTAGAGGCAAAATACCTGTTGTGGGAACCTCAAAGACCGTATCTCACTGGTGCGTTAAGAGACATATTACTAACTAGTTACAGTGTTAGAGGAAAAAAACCCAGATGCAGAAGCCATCTGCTAATCTCTAAAAGACCCCATGTATATAAATTACCATCTTTTTTGAGCTCTTTGAGATGTGCTGATTACAAGTGCAATACAAAAGTTAAGGATTTATCCTTCCTAACAACAAATCTGAGTCATCTAACAGCGACACAGGGAAAACACTACTCAAAAACCCCACTGATGAGCAGGTGTCGCTTCACATTCTTGCAGATCTGGATCTTCGGAGTATTCACAGCTCTGCAAAGTTTCCACGTTCTGATATTTCCCAGATTTTGATCTTTCACATCACAGGCATGTACCTCGGCAGTGCTGAATGGAGAACAGTCCTGAGGAAAAGGTGGGAACAAACCTTGGCTATCCGAGGGATTGCCGCAAAGTGCATGGATTGCGGTAAAGTGCATGGCCTTTCCGCAGGGTTGAATTTAACATAGTGACTTTATGGCAGTTTGGCCAGCAGTTACTACAGACACAGGGAAGTGTGGCCAGGAGAGCTTAATCCAAATTGGAAAAGGATGTACAACACAGTGGAAATCATGAGTGTTCTTTTCTTTTGAGGGTGCAACTGTCACTTCCAAACATTCATTCCCCATCTCCAGCACAGGAAGACTGGACCTCCCCAAGCACAAAGCGCTCGGCTCGTTTCTGACCCCCAGGTGCAGCTCAGTGCCTGGGCCAGGCTGCATTCACTCCACACAAATAATTCTGCCTGAAGAACAGGTTTTGAATACGTTTACGAACCTTCTTACCTGCCCCTTCTTTCAACACTAACACAACTCCGGTAGTTTCCAAATGCCAAGGGAGGTGGGGGATATTGATCTCCGTTGAGGTGGAAGCAGGCAGCACCTGAGGCCCCCAGCCTCCCACTCCAGTGCTCAGCTTCTGAACTGCTGGGGTCTGACGTTTCAAACACCCATTATGACGCCCATGTCGCACAGCCTGGAGCACACCTGGTGCCCGTTGCAGCGCCGGGCCCCGTCGGCAGGGCAGGGCCGAGCCCGGGCCCGGGCCCAGGACTTCTAGGCAGGCTGCCCGCTGCCCGCCGCCCGTTCCCCGGAGGAAAGTGCCTTCCCCGCCTGTACCTCGCGACCAGCTGCCCGCTCCCCGGGACGTCCGCCCCGAAAGCGCCCTCCTCCTCCTCAGGGCAGCGCCGCTCCGGACGCTCCAGCCCGCGGGCAGCGCCACACGCAAGCGCCGCGCGCCGGCGGCCGTTGCTTGCAACAACGCCCCCCTTCGCCTCGGGCCGGCCGTTACCGCGCGAAGCTTCCCGAAGCCGCGCGTGCACCCGCCGCCGGGGAGAGGGGAGGGGGCGCCGGCAGCCCCGGGCAAAGGCGAGAGCAGCCCCGGGCAGAGCTTCCCGCCCGGCAGCGCCCGCCTGCCGCTCTGGCAGGGGCAAGGAGAGGGGAAGAGAAAGCGGCGCGCAAGGCAGAGCCCGCCCCAGGGACCAGCCCTGGGGGAAACGCGACCTGGCAGGGACGGGGTCCGGCAGGGAAAGCCCCGACGGCCCCTCCCCTCAGCCGCGGCCCTGGCCAAACCCCAGCTGAGGCCGAGCCTGGGGCAAGGCCCAGCCCCACGCTACAGACCTGCTCCGGTCCCTCCTGGGGAGGGCTCGCTGGGGCGGCTCTGCCCTGACACTGCCTGGCTCCAGCCAGGCCCTGGGCACAACCTGCAGGCCAGCTCTCCCGCGATGGGGCAGGACAGGCGAAGCCCAGCCAGGCCGGGCTGGGCACTGCCTCGCTGCTGCAAGGGCAGCTTCCTCCGAGGGGAAGGATTGCGAGGAATTGAAAATGCATTCGTTTCATTTCAAGATTAAATCACATTAACTCATGAGTTAAATTTCAATACCCACAAAAATACTCAAATAAATTATCCAAGAGTTCCTGTGTATTCAGGCCATCACAACAAAAAAAAACCCCAACCAAGTGGCAGCTGTGAGAAAGGAACTAAATGACCCAGTTTCACATTTCGGTGCAAACAGACCTATCAGAGAGACGGGAGGTTGGCAGGTACCAGTACCTGGAGGGTACGTCTCCAGGAAAAGCCAGAAGGGAGAACAGGTCACACTTGGCTTTCAGGCAGGTAAAGGAATCAAGCAAGGCAGCACCAGCAGGGTCAGAGCGTGAACATGAGGTATGGCTACGCTCGTTGGTGAAATCCGGACTAGCTGTCAGCTAAGCGAGGCATTCGTGTCTACCAAGTTTGGTTTCTGTTCAACTTTTCACCTTCAGAAAACACCATTTCTTTGCAAACTTGAGTTTCTTACCTGAAGCTGGAAAGTCACCTAAGAACTGCTCCTGGCCATTTATAGCAGAGAAGCCGACCTGCTGACCAGTCTGCACCAGTCTCCTAATCTTAAGTTTCAAGCTTGTCAGAAGATGCTGCAAAGGACAAGCTGCATTACTACAGTCCATTCCAGAAGAAAAATAAAGCAGACAGATTCATTTCTGGGCTGCCAAATACCAGAGTACAGCAAATTCTGCAAATGGGTACTCACGGGGAAAGCAATGAGCAAGCCAGTGCACTTTAGGCTAGACTCAACAAGACTTTCACATGTTTGGGGGGGGGGGGGGGCCTCTCCAAAAGCAAGTTGCCATCTCTCCCTGCAAGCAGCAGAGATGGAAGAGCAGCAGGTCATCTACAGACATAACTATCTGCTTTTAAACACTTAGATATTGATATCTGTCAAGGACTGACTTGCTAAACAAAGGAAGTGATAACAGGAACTGCAATGATAGTCTTATCACAGAACCGGATAGAACTTGTTAACAACTGCTGAAATCATCAAGTAAGAAGAGAGCATGTGTAAATGACTGAAGTTCATCTAAAAGACAAAAGAGGAAGATAACACCCCTGAAGAAGTAAACGACCACCAGATCATCCATAACATAAACTACTGACACAAACCTTTGGAACCACTCCGCCTCACTTCACATGTATGTTTTGTATTGCGTAATCATATGAATATGTATGCTTTTGTGTAATAAATATTTGCCTGCTTATTGAAACGGTGTGCAAGTTACCAGGAGCAATCCCCCTTGCACCCGGCACCATAATGAACATACCTGCTTTATAACTCTTTTGAGTTGTGAAGTTTGTTTCCGCACATCACAGGCACCCACACCACAAGCAAAGCCACATTTGTGACACCGCTCTGAAAAGAGGACTCCACGCCACCTTTTCAGGCAAGCACCGCAAAACTGGGCAATGCCAGAATCAAGCCTGCTCAGGCAGCTCCTGCTTGGCTCGGGGGTGATTTACACACCCTTCTCCCCATGTCCAGCACAGGGAAACCGGAGCTCCCCCAGCACAAAACCCTTGGCTCGTTTCTGCCCCCCAGGTGCAGCTCAGTGCCTGGGCCAGGCTGCATTCACTCCACACAAATAATTCTGCCTGAAGAACAGGTTTTGAATACGTTTACGAACCTTCTTACCTGCTCCTTCTTTCAACACTAACACAACTCCGGTAGTTTCCAAATGCCAAGGGAGGTGGGGGATATTGATCTCCGTTGAGGTGGAAGCAGGCAGCACCTGAGGCCCCCAGCCTCCCACTCCAGTGCTCAGCTTCTGAACTGCTGGGGTCTGACGTTTCAAACACCCATTATGACGCCCATGTCGCACAGCCTGGAGCACACCTGGTGCCCGTTGCAGCGCCGGGCCCCGTCGGCAGGGCAGGGCCGAGCCCGGGCCCGGGCCCAGGACTTCTAGGCAGGCTGCCCGCTGCCCGCCGCCCGTTCCCCGGAGGAAAGTGCCTTCCCCGCCTGTACCTCGCGACCAGCTGCCCGCTCCCCGGGACGTCCGCCCCGAAAGCGCCCTCCTCCTCCTCAGGGCAGCGCCGCTCCGGACGCTCCAGCCCGCGGGCAGCGCCACACGCAAGCGCCGCGCGCCGGCGGCCGTTGCTTGCAACAACGCCCCCCTTCGCCTCGGGCCGGCCGTTACCGCGCGAAGCTTCCCGAAGCCGCGCGTGCACCCGCCGCCGGGGAGAGGGGAGGGGGCGCCGGCAGCCCCGGGCAAAGGCGAGAGCAGCCCCGGGCAGAGCTTCCCGCCCGGCAGCGCCCGCCTGCCGCTCGGGCACGGAGAGAAACCTGACCGGGCGCCTCCAAGGAGAAAAAGCCGGTTCAGCTTTCATAGAGTGGCGGCGCCTGAGGGCAGCTTAAACAGCCGTTTACAAGACAACGCTACGATACAGAGCGCTTCGGCCTGAGGAAGGCTACAGGCACAGAACTTATCAGACGCTGTGAAAAAACCACCAAGTAGATTCATTCTGTGTGAAATAGCTTTAGCAAACAGTAAGTCACCGGCCAACAGGCGCTGATGTTCTCCAAAGTGGGAACAGTTGCCCTTTCCGAATGTTTGTATTTTCGCTATCTACAATTTTTGAGAGAAGCTTCTGACACACAATTGGCAAAAGATCCAAAAGCAGCCTACTATCAGTTTGCAGCAATGGTCATTTTATTTGAAGCAGAGAACATTTACATTTTGCCACCCAGCTGAAAAGCTTGCGTGTAGTTGTAGGTCTATTTTCAACCACGATTGGGCATGTGAGGAATGAGTGATTTGTGTAAAGAAAATCTAGTGAATATAAGCTTGAAGCAAATGTCATTTATATTGAAATAAAGGAATATATGTAGGGCATGACCATAAACAGGGGAGTGGTAGTCTTTATGTAACTTCCTGATAAGTGTAGCTTAGGTAACTCCCTTGATATGTGTAGCTTATGTAGCCTCCTGATATGTGTATGTTAGTTCCTGATATATTAGTGCAAACCCGTGTTGTAGATAACCGCAGAAATGTCGAGAAAATGTATAGCCAAATAAGGTAGCATAATAGAAGTAGAATAACGGAGCGCATGCGTAAACAGAGAGGTCATGTAGAGCACACTGACGAAGAGGAGCATCTTCCTCCCAACGACCACCGGACGACCACCTAGAAAAAGATGAAGCATGCGCTGACCGGGGAAGTGGTGACGTACTTAGAGAAAGAGTCATCTTCCAAGAAAAAGGCGGAGAAAGGCGAGAAACGAAGCCTAGAAAAGTATAAAAGAAAGAATTGTAAGAAGTGAAGGTGTGCGTCTAGGTGGAGCGGAGACTCCCGGCGCACCCAGCGCTGTTTGCTTGCCTCTATTCGTTTAATAAATTGTAAGCTTTATTTTTGTAGCAGTAGCGCTACAACATAATTGTTTAGAAGTTATAGAATCCCAGACAAAAGTAAGGCTCGATCTTAGAGATCTTGAATTAGAGGGAGGAGAAAAATTGTTTGTAGATGGATCCTCCCGAGTAATAGAAGGGAAGAGAAAATCAGGATATGCAAAAATTGACGAGGACTTAGAACTTGTGGAATCAGGACCTCTGAGTCCCTCATGGTCAGCTCAGGCTTGTGAGCTTTATGCCCTAGGTAGGGCCCTGGAATTATTAAAAGGAAAAAGAGGGACCATATTCACAGATTCCAAATATGCATATGGAGTAGTCCATACTTTTGGAAAAATTTGGGAGGAAAGAGGCTTGATTAACACTCAAGGAAAGAACTTAATACATCAGGAGTTGATAGTAAAAATCTTAAAATTGTTAAGAGGACCAAAGGAAATAGCAGTGGTGCATGTGAGGGGACACCAAAAGGGATTAGATTATCGAATTAGAGGAAATAATTTAGCAGATAAAGAGGCTCAGGAAGCAGCCTTGAGGATTGAAACTGTTAAAATTCATCATACACAAACAAGGGAGGACACTGGTGGAAGGGGACAAGAGGAAAAGGAAAAAAAGTTTACCTTGGAGGAACAAGCGAAATTAGAGAAAATAGGAGCTAGATTGGAACAAGGAAAATGGACATTGCCTGATGGGCGAGAGATGTTGCCAAAGCCTACACCAGGCAAATATTAGAACGCTTACACGCGCAAACACATTGGGGTACAAAAGCATTAAGTGATCATTTCCTTAAACAGTTTGGCTGTATTGGAATTTTTGAAATAGCAAGGCAAATTACACAAGGGTGTTTAACTTGTCAAAGGGTAAATAAGGCCATGTTTCGACAAGTGGCCATGGGAGGAAGAAAGCTAGCTTATAGACCATTTGAAAGGATTCAAGTTGACTTTACTGAATTGCCGAGAATAGGAAGATTGAAATATTTCTTGGTTATAGTAGACCATTTAACACGATGGGTCGAAGCCTATCCTGTAGCAAGAGCAACAGCTCAGACGGTGGTAAAAATTTTATTAGAACACCTAATCCCCAGGTATGGGATGATACAATATATTGATTCTGATCAAGGCACTCACTTTACTTCTAGAATTATAAAATCCTTGTGCCAATCATTAGGTATTAAATGGGAGTATCATACCCCATGGCATCCTCAAAGTTCGGGGGTAGTAGAAAGAATGAACCAAACAATAAAACAACAGCTAGTGAAACTAATGGTTGAAACACAGATGCCATGGACTAAATGTTTACCGCTAGCCCTTCTTAACATAAGGACCAAACCGCACAGTGAGACTGGATTATCGCCATATGAGATTTTATACGGCATGCCCTATCTCCAAGGGATGCCCATTGGAAACAATATAGTGGAAGATTATAATATTCGGAAATATATTATTGTTTTAGGAGAAAGGTTGAGAGAACTAAGAGATATAGGAATCATGGCACAAACCCCACCTTTGGGATTTGCAATCCATCAATTCAAACCAGGGGATAAGGTATTGATCAAAACCTGGAAGGAAGGAACTCTAGATCCTTCATGGGAAGGACCCTTTGTTGTATTGTTAACTGCAGATACTGCCATCCACACCGCGGAAAAGGGGTGGACACATGCGACTCGAGTAAAAGGACCTATGAAAGACTGGAGAGTTATTTCACAACCTGGAGCTACAAAAATAACATTAAAAAGAGAATGAACTCATGGGAAATGATGACAAATTAAAGGCTATAGCACTAAGCAATTGTCAGGCAGGACTAAGTTTATGTTCACTATGTAAATGATATTGTATGTTTATAAGAGCTAAGTGTAATCTGTGTAACAAATATATCATTTCCCACGGAGGCAAACAGGAACATTTTCCAAATCAAAGCTTAAGTTTTCTTCTACATTCGGTGTGGGCGGATCACTTTTATAGACGATTTCCGGTGGGTGAGATATTATTGCTGTCACCGAAATCAAGGAGTCCGCTTGAGATAGATTGAGGTGGAGAGGGCAAGACCGGATAGGGATTTTCAGTCGCGACCAAGCAAGGCCAGTCAAGGACGAGCACCCCTTGTAGCTGATGCCTCCGACCATGAAAACCCTTACCGGACCTCTCCTGATTCTATTCGGACTCACCAACTTAGTGACAAGCAACCCAGATTGCACCGAGTGCATGAGAACCACCCGGCACGGACAAGTAAGTACTAAAACATTAATATACCACACCTATTATGAGTGCAAAGGGAAACAAAACGGGGGTTGTATATATAATAGAACGCAATATCGGAAATGCTTAGTGGGAAATGATACTATTTGTTATAATCCAGAAAATCTTCCTGCTACGTATTGGATTGAACTCAAGACGGGAGGAAGATTGGCAAATTGGCAACCAACATTTAGTAAGAAGTTGAATACTAGTGTAATAACAACAAGCTTAGAACAGCCCATTTCAATTATTTTTGATGTTTGTCAAGCAATAGACTGGGAAAAAAACACCTCATGTGGTGATATCGGGTGGCAACGTTATTATGCAACATTACCCAAGTACATTTGTATGCCTCCCCCGGGTACTCATTGTACACCTGTACTGGGCCGTCATCATTGTAACAACGATTGGGATTGTACCTGCTGGTCTACCGAAAAAGGATGGGGATATGAACAACATTGTGGGGAATTAAAAGCCACAATAACTAATCTCCCTGCTCCACCAAATTGTGGACCAGGGGCGTGCACTTTAGTAAATTTAACAATAGAAAATCCTCAAAAGTGGAAAGATAAGAAGATAAAAGAATTTGGAATAAAAATATATGCTAGCGGATATGATCCCGGAGCTCAGATTAAGATGGAAATAAAGGGGGACATACGTGAAAGTAAAAAAAACCAAATTTTGTTCCATTCTTTTTATCATGAGATGGAAACGGGGACCAAATATGAAATCCCAATGATTGCAAAAAACCTTTTATAAATTTAGCCAAAAACATAGCTAAATCTTTAAATGTAACTAATGGTTATGTATGTGGTGGAACTATTCAAGGGGAGAGTTGGCCCTGGGAGGCCCAAGAAAGCAACATATCAGACCCTAACGTTTGGAAAAAATCAACCCAGGTTAGGAAGCAGCAATGGATATTACAAACAAGCATAATAGGAAGAAGCTGTTGGCAAAATGACGGCGGGAGTAAACCAGTCAGATATTTGGTATGTGAAGGGGGATATAACTGGAATAGTACTTACCAAAGTGGGATAAATGGGGCACTGCCCAAGAAATAAGCGGAATTTATGCAAATTGGACCAACGGAACCACTATTAATAAAGGGTGGTCAAGTCCAGAGGGGCAATATTGGATCTGTGGAAAATTTGCAATATATTGCATTTGTAGTTATAGAACACTTTGCCTCAAAAGCTTTCCACGTTCATCTCATGATACTGCAAATTTCAGTGTGATTTACCCCTACATTTTCTTTTGACTGAGGTGGCATCCAGATTGCGATGACACCTGATAGTGTCATGATGTGTCCAACGATGACGATGGCGACTGCCCCACCCATGGCCTCACCCACTTCGAGGCACCTGCAAAGTGGGTTACCCATGGTTTTACCCATGGTTTTACCCATGGTTTTAAACAGCCACCACTGTCAACCTCGTCCCCTGGTTAGCAGTTGAAAAGGTCCTTTCTCCTTCCGCAAATAATTTAACACATATAAGGCTTTATTCAAACGTTCTTAGGGTAATGTGGTAGCCTCTCCCCCTTTTTGTTTTGAGCGTGATTATCTAACAAAGCTCATTCATTGGGTGTGTAAGATACTCGTTGGAGTTAATAGCTAGCCAAGCATTCTTTACTACCTTTTGAACCATTCCTTGTAGACAATGCAATAAACATGGTACAATAAGCATTAGTATTAAGATAACAAGTACTATAACAACTGCCCCTTTTATTAAGTCTTGTAACCATCCACTTAGGCCCAAACTTGACAGCTATGATTCGAGGTTTAGTGAACTTGTCTGTAACCTGTCCGTTAAGTCCTTCAGTTTTTGTAATTGTTGAGTTACCGACTGTGATGTATGTGTTAAATTCATACAACACATGCCATCAAACTCCTCACACCCGTGCCCTTGGGCCAAAAGTAGGAAGTCGATAGCTGCCCTATTTTGCAATGTCGCATGCCTTATTGAGTCAGTTTCCATTAACAAAGCACTGAGTGTTGCAGAAGTAGCATTGGTTTGTTTCGCTAGCCAACATCCCAATTTATTTAAAGTGGTTAAGCCTTGGGCAGCAGCGACCCCAGGGGCAAGGAAAGAGGTTAGTATGGTTTTGTCCGCAGTCCAAAAATCCAGTTGGTCATTGCACTCTTCCTGATATTTTCAAATCTGTCGTCTTATTCTATGCCGTCGGGTAAGGTTCAATATCATAGAAGTGTTGGGAGTTAACAATGTTAGGTGCCCCAGTGTGTAAGGACCACCTCTCAAACGGGAGGGAACACCTTGCCATGCATGATCACCACAAATCAAGAATATTCCTTTAGGGAGTCTCATTGGGACAATAGTAGAGCGCGAGATGTTGCTCGTTGTATAATTACACCAATTGGTAGCATTCTGAAAAATGGCTAACATGGGGTTTACATCCTGTGACCTGGTATCGTCCTGTCCTGTATAATTAAAATATAAACAGGTAGGGGCTGTAATGCATCCTAAAATACCCAACTCCTGCGGTTCCAACAACTCCTGTGGTCCGTGTGTCATCCATCCGTCCCACTTATCCATAGCTGCAGAGGTGTTTGTTATTTTTTAAAAACAAGGTTAGATCAGGGGAGGTCTTCTTTACCACCATTGTCGAATCATAGTCCCCTAAGGGCAGACCAACTAAGCATGTTGTAAACGGATTCTCAGCAGTGGATATAGATAAGCAAAGGTGGCCTTGGCCCGTTTGATTGGCTCGTGTAACCCAGATATTTTTTCTTGGTTGAACGGAAAACCACGCCTGAACCTGGCATATCAAACACGTGACTATCAGACTCACGAACAAGAGGATTTGCGTCCTGCGTCAGTAAAGACTGTCATCCCATTCACTGGAGTCTCCGATCGCATAGGCATTTCTTCAAACTGTTGATTAGCCAACAGTGACAATAATCTATCGGACGGATAGCTATTTGTAACGTGTTCTAAAAAATCAGAGATTGCGATCTGAAACTCCAGAGAACTGGCTAACAACCAATCTAAGTACTTTTGAGATACAGGAACATAAATTATTACAGGTTCTAATCCAGATATTTCTACAATTCTTTGTCTTCCCTTAATAATGAGTTGTGCAAATAATTCATATCTGGTGACCACTATTTTTCTGGGTTGATAGGAGAGAAAAACCCATTCTAATACTTTCAAACTGTTTGCTGTATTTCCTAACTGTACGATCAATCCTAGTGGATATTGCCGTTCCCCTCCTGAATTAACTATCATAAGCGAGATACTCTCAGTAGGTGAACATCTGTGAGCATAGGTTGTTGCTATCTTCTCAGTAATTTTCTGCAAAGCCTGGTGTTGATCCTCGTCTAGTTGACGTCGCTCTGGAGCCTCCACCGAAGACTCCAGGAGCGGCATAAATGGCCTCAGATCATCATTAGTAATTCCGCAAATATTGCGAACCCACTGTATATCCCCCATTAATTTTTGGACATCAGAAAGAATTTCTATTTTCGCCTTAATCTTTATTTTTTGTGGGTGGACCGCTGCCCTGGTAATAATCCAGCTCAAATATTGCCATGGTCCCTTCTTTTGAATTTTTTTTCGGTGCTATTTTTAAACCCCGTTTTCCTAAATAGTGCTCTAAGTGCTGTAAAATGTGGTCTGCATTCAATTGTGTCCCTGCTATTAATATATCAACTATATAATGATACATTATTAAATCTGGATACTTTTTCCACACCGGTTCTAGAGCCCATGCCACAAATGTCTGACACATCGTAGGTGAATTTTGCATTCCTTGCGGTAACACTACCCAATGATACTTTTTGCTAGCTCTCCTTTATTTACCGATGGTACCATAAAGGCAAACTTCTCTGCATCCTCAGCTGCTAAGGGAATGGTAAAAAAGCAATTGAAATATACTCTTCGATTCCCTGCAAAAGAAATGATACATTTGTGACAATAATTACAACGACATAGAACAAACCCACAACACCGTTTTACAAATATGGCATATTGAAGTTCCTGCTCTTGACCGTCCGGGGAGAGCCACTGAGACAGTCAACGAGCCGTCATTCCGCATACAAAAGAGTGAAAGCATCAGCTGGCGGTACGTCGGAGCTGACTGCGTCCGTGGGACGTGTGACAAGATCTTCAGGTCTTACTGCCGGCCGTACCGACCTGGTCGGTACCCACTTCACTCCGTCCCCTCCCTCTCTGCCAAGGTCTCTTGTCTCATGCCTCGCCAATGTTGGGCAGGGTCGGATCTTGACTTGGGGGAAGGATCATCCCAGGCAGCCCCCTCCTGTTGCGGCACGGGTCAGGAGGCGGGGGCCAAGGAGGACTCGCCACCTCCGTTGGTTGCGTTAGCGGGGGCGGGGGGTGGGCGGGGTGGGGGGGGGGGCAGGGGAGGCTGGCGGGGGTTGCTCGTTCTCACCATCCCCAGCTCGGCCTCCCTTCTCTCCCAAGGCTATGGCAGCGGCAGCTGCTGCCGCCACCGTCCGCTCTGATTTTATCGCCTTTATAGAGTCTCTGACTAATCGCCAGGTTGTTAACACTTTTCGTATAATCCTCTTTAGAGGCTGCCTCAAACACCAATTTCCCTGCTTTCTCCCAGGTAGGTAACTCAAAAGCTGTTGCAGAGTCTGCTGCTAGCCCCTGGCTCTTCAAAACAGTCTCCAATAGCAATCGCCATGTTGTTGCTAGCTCCGCTGCTTGCCCATCTCCTTTCGAGACTCACCCCATTGATCTTTCACATGGGCACACAGGGGAACACTGAGTACATGGTTCTGGGCAACGTTGTCCCGTCTTGCCCTCACATACATCATCGTAGATCTGTTTCTCTGACTTATTTATGCAGCTGGTTTACTCGGTGCATCTGGCACCTCAGGAGGTGCAGTCAGAGGTGCTGAAGGTCCTGGACCCTCTGACTCAGTTAAAAAGGGATTGGTTGAAGACGGTTTAACAGCCTCCTCCATAACAGCTGCAGCTTTTCTCTCTGCCTTTAAGGCTTTTAATGTGGTTAACATCAACTTCCATGCCGTCACTAACTCTGCGGTGGTTTTATCTCCATTCCCAATATGTTCCTATAACATTTTTCCTATCTCCTCCCACGTCTCTGCCTTAAACGCCACAGACGCATCGGGGGGGTACCCTTTTTGGCACCAAATTAGAAGCCTTCTAAGTGTATATTCATCATATTTCAGTCCTCTCTTAGAGAGCATATGCGGCAGGAGTCTGACCATCGCCCCTTCTTCATGCGATGCGTTCTGCCTTTAGTTCTTTTAATGTCTCTAGGATCAACCTCCAGAGCGTCGTAAATTTTATACTGTCTTTGTTGCCTGTGCTATTCGCTTTTCAGTTTTATATCTTTTCATGCAATTAATAACATCTCTCCAAGATTTCATTAATTTTTTGCTGATTTATCATCATCGATTACTAGATCCCACAAACAATCTCCATAAGAACGCCACTCGTCTACTTCAAACATACTTTCAGGGTCTTTAAAAAACCCTTTCGCTTTCCCTAACGCAATTAACCCAGCCAGATCTTTTAATTGGCTTACTCCCCGCTTTTCTAAAAAGCATTTTAAAATTTCGAACGCTACCTCTATTTCCATTGTACGCTACGTTGACCTTGACCTTCTTAATTATCCGGTCAATTATTTTTGCAGCCTTTTCCCATGGGTAGCCTTCTTTCGGACGGTGAACCCCTTCTTAATTATCCTGGGTTCAAGCACGGATCAGGCGCGCCGCGGCAGCGTCCGCCGATCTTCTGCTCCCTGGTCGCTGCTACCAGTGCTTCTCCGATCTCGCTGTCCGGTGAAAAACAAGGATGGGGTCCCTGTTCGGGCGCCACTTGCGACGAGCGAGGGAAGGCAAGCAGTCGACTCAATATGAGTGATAAAGCAAGCTTCAACTTTATTGCAAAACCTTACACATATTTATACACTAAGTTCTACCTTATGCATACTTGTCTTACAATCATTGGCTTAGCTCTAAAGATTGCATTATCATACTCCTCCTACTTGCGGTTACTTCTACGTGGTCCGGGTTCCATCCTGTTTTTCTTATACAGTGCTTCTTCTTAGCTGTTTACCACAGCTCCTTCTCCTCAAGGCCGAGCCGTGCAGATATCTAGCTGTTTACCAGCTTCTCAATGCTGCAGCTCCTTCTCCTTAAGGTCGAGCCGTGCAGAGTAATCCCAACAGGAGTCTGTAGAAAATTTAATCTCACAAATTGTTGTTTAGAAATAAATGATGAAGGAAAAGCCATCAATGAATTAGTAAGAGAAATGAAAAAAGTAGCCCATGTGCCAGTCCAAACGTGGAATGGAATAAATGTCCAAGGACTATGACAACGTGGGAAAATTTATTCTCAGGAAACTGGGTAACAAAAATCATTATCGTTTTGTCAGGATTGTTTGGAGGTATGTTAATAATACCATGTCTAATTCCTTGTCTTTCACGAGCTGTAGCTTCTGCGATTAATGGAATGAAATTTACAGCCACTCCAATAGAATCAACACAAAGTGAGAGAAAACATGTTTTAATGTTGGTAAAACATATAGAGGAACCCGAGTTAATACCCATCAAACAAACTTTAAATAAATTTTACACGAATCACAGTGGTGAAAAAGAAAACGGGGGATTGTGAGGAATGAGTGATTCGGGTAAAGAAAATCTAGTGAATATAAGCTTGAAGCAAATGTCATTTATATTGAAATAAAGGAATATATGTAGGGCATGACCATAAACAGGGGAGTGGTAGTCTTTATGTAACTTCCTGATAAGTGTAGCTTAGGTAACTCCCTTGATATGTGTAGCTTATGTAGCCTCCTGATATGTGTATGTTAGTTCCTGATATATTAGTGCAAACCCGTGTTGTAGATAACCGCAGAAATGTCGAGAAAATGTTTAGCCAAATGAGGTAGCATAATAGAAGTAGAATAACGGAGCGCATGCGTAAACAGAGAGGTCATGTAGAGCGCACTGACGAAGAGGAGCATCTTCCTCCCAACGACCACCGGACGACCACCTAGAAAAAGATGAAGCATGCGCTGACCGGGGAAGTGGTGACGTACTTAGAGAAAGAGTCATCTTCCAAGAAAAAGGCGGAGAAAGGCGAGAAACGAAGCCTAGAAAAGTATAAAAGAAAGAATTGTAAGAAGTGAAGGTGTGCGTCTAGGTGGAGCGGAGACTCCCGGCGCACCCAGCACTGTTTGCTTGCCTCTATTCGTTTAATAAATTGTAAACTTAAATTGGAATCCTGTTTGGGACTAAATCATTTATCACAACTAGGGGCTCGTCCGGGATGGTCTTGGTTCCTGAATACTGACTTGATCTAGGAGGGGCGCCCCACCATTTGGTGGCTCCTGATCGGGTCGGGTCGGGACTAACACCATCCTGAACCCAAATAGGGGCAAGCAAAGAATTTAATTTTTATGAGCTCCCTTGCCGGCTGCAGTAGTTTATTTTGCCCGTAATTCTGCGCACGAAGATCCGAACGAAGACGACGGGGTTGTAAGTATTTAAGGTGTGTACCGTTCAGTTGGGCAGGATTCGGTTGCCTGTGTGTGTAAGAGCGTGACTGAGATGGAACCTCGTTCCGAAGCGATTGTGGAGGTCTTCTAACCGCGGTTCCAATCTCCCGCGAGGGACTTGGCCGGTGAAGGACCGAAGCGATTTTTTATAGGACCCGTAGGTGAGTGACAAGTTTGAAACCCCCTGCAAGACACTCTTACTGACAACCAAGGGCAGTAGGAATTGCCAAAATAAAATTCCTAAGATGGGTCAGACAAAATCGAGAACCCAGGATCAGAAAAAAGGGAGCAAATTACCAGATATACCTCCAGAGAGCCCGTTGGGAATAATGCTAAAACATTGGAATAATAAGGGCCCTAGGAGAGGAAAAACAAAGGAGGAATTAGTTAAATATTGTATGATGGAATGGCCAAAGAACCCCTTGAGACCCCACGTTTTTTGGCCTTGTATTAGGGTCATTTGAGGATTGGGTTTGTCAGGCGCTAAACCTGTATGTAAATTCCAAGGAACTGTTTTGCCAAGAGGAGAGCGAGTATGCTAGTTTATGGATAAAGGCCCGTGTGGGCATTTATAATCTTAAAATAGGAGTAAGGGAAAATAAGACCGTAGGGGAGCAATACATGGAAAAGGAAAAGAAGGATTGGGACCCCCTAGATCACTTACCTCCCCCGTATGATCCAGCTACCCGTCAAACACTGTCACCTAATTTGACGACCTCCCCTATGGCCCCGGGGTCGAATTCAACTCTAAGGAAAGGATCCCAGACTGAGCACCCAGAAACGTATTTGTATCCTTTACGGGAAGTACCTCTGGGTGGAAATAGAGGAGGAATAGGATATGTAACTGTCCCATTAGATACAACAGAAGTAAGATCTTTTAAAAAGGAATTGGGTGCTCTTTTAGATGACCCTTTAGGAGTATCTGACCGTTTGGACCAATTTCTAGGTCCAAACATTTATACTTGGGAAGAAATTCAGTCAATCTTGACCATCTTATTTACTACAGAAGAAAGGGGGATGATTAGACAGGCAGGAATGAGAATATGGGAAAGACAAAACCAAGCGGGACCCCCGGGGGATCAGAAATGGCCTAATATAGACCCCCAGTGGAATCCTCAAGTCCCCGTTGATAGACAAAACATGAGGGATTTGAGGAACCTAATTATAGAGGGCATAAGGGAAGCAGTCCCCAGGGGACAAAATATTAATAAGGCATTTAGTGAACAACAGGGAAAGGAAGAATCTCCAACTGAATGGTTGGAGAGGTTGAGAAAAAGCTTACAGATGTATTCGGGGATTGATCCAAATACTCCGGCTGGAACTGCTCTCCTAAGGACCCAGTTTGTTGCAAAATCCTGGGGGGATATAAGGAAGAAATTAGAGAAGATAGAGGATTGGCAAGAGAGAGGGTTGGAAGAATTACTACGAGAAGCTCAAAAGGTTTATGTCAGGAGGGACGAAGAAAAACAAAAAGCAAAGGCAAGAATTTTTGTAGCAGCAGTGAGGGAAAGTCAGAGGAGTAAGACTCAGCTGGGAGACAAAAAAGATAAGAGACCAGAACAGCCACCCCGGGGACAATCTCATCAAGACAGACCCACAATTCCCATCTGTTACTATTGTAACAAAAAGGGACGTGTTCAGAAAAACTGCCGTAAACGGGAATGGGATGAGCAAATGTTTAAAGAGGATTAGGGGTGTCAGGGGCTATATCTTCTGGGGACCTCAACATCAACAGAGCCCTCGATAAAACTATTAGTAGCTCCCCAAAAAGAAGAATTTTTATTTTTAGTAGATAGTGGAGCTGAAAGCTCAACAATTCAGAAACTCCCAAACGGGGGTAGAAAAAGGAAAAGCCTATATGTCAGTAATAGGTGCAAAAGGAGAGCCCTTCAAAGTCCCCATCTTAGAAGAAGTAGAGATTGAGACAGAGACAAAAATTTGCTTAAATGATTTACTTTTATTACCAGAAGCAGAATATAACCTATTAGGGAGGGACTTGATTTTAAAACTAAACATAACTATTCAGAGCCAAGGAGATCGGTTACATATTAACTTAACCCAAGCTGATGAGGAAAAAATTGACCCCCAAGTATGGTATAAGGAAGGAGATGTTGGGAGACTAGATATGGAACCCATCAAGGTACAGGTAACAGACCCTCAGAGGCCAATTAGAATTAAACAATATCCTATATCTATAGAAGGCCGGAGGGGTCTAAAACCTATTGTGGATAACTTACTAAAAAATGGGACTTTGGAACCATGTATGTCACCCCACAATACCCTGATACTCCCTGTAAAAAAATCAGATGGTACATATAGGATGGTACAGGATTTGAGAGCTGTGAATCGGCGAACAATCACCAAATTCCCTGTCGTAGCAAATCCTTATACTTTATTGAGTCACCTGTCTCCTAAACATATTTGGTAGAGTGTAATAGATTTGAAAGATGCCTTTTGAGCCTGTCCTTTGGATAAGGGGTCCAGAGATTATTTTACCTTGAATGGGAAGACCCCGAAACAGGATGAAAACAACAATTAAGGTGACTGTGCTACCACAAGGGTTTACGGAGTCACCAAATTTGTTTGGACAGACCTTAGAGAAAATCTTACAAGGTTTTACAGTACACGAGGGGGTAAAATTATTACAATATGTGGATGATTTACTGGTAGCAGGAGAAACTGAAAAGGAGACCCAAAAAGCCACCATTAGATTGCTAAATTTTTTAGGGAAAAAGGGATTAAAAGTGTCCCGCTCGAAATTACAATTTACAGAGCAAGAAGTAAAATATTTGGGACATTGGTTAAGCAAAGGAGAAAAGAAATTAGACCCTGACAGGGTTTCTGGTATTTTAATCCTAAGACCTCCACAGGCTAAAAAGGAAATAAGACAGGTATTAGGATTATTGGGATATTGTAGAGCCTGGCTTGAGAATTATAGCGAACAGGTAAAATTTTTGTATGAGAAATTATCTAACAATCAACTCAAGTGGTCTGAGGAAGACACTAGGAAGCTGGGGGAAATTAAAAGAACCCTTGTAGAAGCACCTGTCTTGAGTCTCCCAGATTTGGAAAAACCTTTTTATCTTTTTGTGAACACTTCTAACCAAACAGCTTATGGGGTCCTCACCCAAGATTGGGCGGGAATGAAAAAACCAGTGGGATATTTATCCAAATTATTAGATCCGGTGAGCAGGGAGTGGCCAGCATGTCTCCAAGCCCTAGTTGCTACGGCATTATTGATAGAGGAAGCTAGGAAAATTACCTTTAGTGCACCTCTAAAGGTATATTCGCCACATAATGTTAGGAATGTCCTCCAACAGAGGGCAGAGAAATGGTTGACAGATAGTCGACTTTTGAAATATGAAACCATCTTGATAGATTCACCTAATTTGGAATTAGGAGTCACCTCTGCCCAGAGCCCCGCGCAGTTCCTGTTTGGGGAACCCTCAGAAGCAGTAGCGCTACAACATAATTGTTTAGAAGTTATAGAATCCCAGACAAACGTAAGGCTCGATCTTAGAGATCTTGAATTAGAGGGAGGAGAAAAATTGTTTGTAGATGGATCCTCCCGAGTAATAGAAGGGAAGAGAAAATCAGGATATGCAAAAATTGACGAGGACTTAGAACTTGTGGAATCAGGACCTCTGAGTCCCTCATGGTCAGCTCAGGCTTGTGAGCTTTATGCCCTAGGTAGGGCCCTGGAATTATTAAAAGGAAAAAGAGGGACCATATTCACAGATTCCAAATATGCATATGGAGTAGTCCATACTTTTGGAAAAATTTGGGAGGAAAGAGGCTTGATTAACACTCAAGGAAAGAACTTAATACATCAGGAGTTGATAGTAAAAATTTTAAAAGTGTTAAGAGAACCAAAGGAAATAGCCATGGTGCATGTGAGGGGACACCAAAAGGGATTAGATTATCGAATTAGAGGAAATAATTTAGCAGATAAAGAGGCTCAGGAAGCAGCCTTGAGGATTGAAACTGTTAAAATTCATCATACACAAACAAGGGAGGACACTAGTGGAAGAGGATAAGAGGAAAAGGAGAAAAAGTTTATGCTAGAGGAACAAGCAAAATTAGAGAAAATAGGAGCGAGAGTGGAACAAGGGAAATGGACATTACCTGATGAGCGAGAGATGTTGCCAAAAGCTTACGCTAGGCAAGTATTAGAACGCTTACATGCGCAAACACATTGGGGTACAAAAGCGTTAAGTGATCATTTCCTTAAACAGTTTGGCTGTATTGGAATTTTTTGAAATAGCAAGGCAAATTACACAAGGGTGTTTAACTTGTCAAAGGGTAAATAAGGCCGTGTTTCGACAAGTGGCCATGGGAGGAAGAAAGCTAGCTTATAGACAGTTTGAAAGGATTCAAGTCGACTTTACCGAATTGCCGAGAATAGGAAGATTGAAATATTTCTTGGTTATAGTAGACCATTTAACACGATGGGTCGAAGCCTATCCTGTAGCAAGAGCGACAGCTCAGATGGTGATAAAATTTTATTAGAACACCTAATCCCCAGGTATGGGATAATACAATATATTGATTCTGATCAAGGCACTCGCTTTACTTCTAAAATTATAAAATCCTTGTGCCAATCATTAGGTATTAAATGGGAGTATCATACCCCATGGCATCCTCAAAGTTCGGGGGTAGTAGAAAGAATAAACCAAACAATAAAACAACAGCTAGTGAAACTAATGGTTGAAACACAGATGCCATGGACTAAAAGTTTACCGCTAGCCCTTCTTAACATAAGGATCAAACCGCACAGTGAGGCTGGATTATCGCCATATGAGGTTTTATACGGCATGCCCTATCTCCAAGGGATGCCCATTGGAAACAATGTAGTGGAAGATTATAATATTCGGAAATATGTTATCGTTTTAGGGGAAATGTTGAAAGAACTAAGAGATATAGGAATAATGGCACAAACCCTACCTTTGGGGTTTGCAATCCATCAATTCAAACCAGGGGATAAGGTAGTGATCAAAACTTGGAAGAAAGAAACTTTAGTTCCTTCATGGGAAGGACCCTTTGTTGTATTGTTAACTACAGATACTGCCATCCGCACCGCAGAAAAGGGGTGGACACGCACGACTCGAGTAAAAGGACCCATGAAAGACTGGAAAGTTATTTTACAACCTGGAACCACAAAAATAACATTAAAAAGGGAATGAATGTATGAGAAATGATCACGAATTAAAGACTATAGCATTAAGCAATTATCGGGCAGGACTAAGTTTATGTCCACTATGTAAACCATGTTGTATGATTATTGAGGGTTAGGTGTAACCTGTGTAACAAATATATCATTTGCCACAGAGGCTAACAGGGACGTTTTCAAATTCAAAGCTGAAGTTTCCTCTGCATTCGGTGTGGACAGACTACTCCTATAGGAGATTTCTGGTGGGTAAGATTTATTACTGTCATCGAAATAAAGAAGTCCGCTTGAGAAGGGGGAGAGGGCAAGACCGGGTAGGGATTCTCAGTCGCAACCAAGTAAGGCCAGTCAAGGACGAGCACCCCTTGTAGCTGATGCCTCTGACCATGAGATCCCTTACCGGACCTCTCCTGATTTTACTCGGACTCACCAACCTGGTGACAGGTAATCAAAATTGCACCGAGTGCATAAGAACCGGCCGGCACGGACGAGTAAGTACTAAAACATTAATATACCACACCTATTACGAGTGCAAAGGGAAACAGAACGGGAGTTGTCTATACAATGGAACGCAATATAAGAAATGCTCGATGGAAAATGATACTGTTTGTTATGATCCAAAGGAACTTCCTTATCAATAGTGGGTAGAAATGAAAACAAATTCGGAAGTAGGAAGATTAATTGGAATAAGTAAGGATATGGCCAATTTGAGCACATCAGTATCGGTAATTTTTGATGCATGCGATATTATAGATGATGATCTGGATATTAATTGTGGGAGTTTAGAGTGGAGACGGTACTATAGTAATCAACCAAAATACATTTGCCCAGGTGGAGGTGGACGTCAATGTCAGATAAATCCTGATTATGTACCCAGTCAAACGGCGAGGTATCAGTCAGCACACCTATGTGGAAGAAGGGGATGGTCTTGTGTATGTTAGGATACTGTAAGCTGAGGATATGACAGCCAATGTGGGGATTTACAAGCTTCAATCACAAGGGTACAAACAGACAATAATTGTACAACCTGTACCTGTAATTTAGTAAATTTAACCCTTATAAATTTAGAAATTTGGAAACAGAAAAAAAAAAAAAAAACCAAAAAAACCCCAAAATTGGACTTAAGATATATGGACCTGGAGAAGACCCAGGTGTAGTTATTAATATTGAAATGAAAGAAAAGAGAATCAGTGCAGCATAGACTGTTATTTAAGTCATTTTACCATGAAATGGAAAAAGGAACGAAATATGAAATTCCCACAGTGGCTAAAAATCTATTTGTAAATCTTGCTGAGAACATTGCTAAATCACTAAATGTAACTAATTGTTATGTATGTGGTGGAACTAATGAAGGGGAGAGTTGGCCCTGGGAGGCCCAAGAGAGCAACATATCAGACCCTAATGTTTGGAATATATCAACTCAGGTCAGGAAACAACAATGGATATTACAAACCAGCATAATAGGAAGAAGCTGTTGGCAAAATGACGGCGGGAGTAAACCAGTCAGATATTTGGTATGTGAAGGGGGATATAACTGGAAGAGTACTTACCAAAAGTAGGATAAATGGGGCACTGTCCAAGAAATAAGTAAAAATCATGCGAATTGGACCAACGGAACCACTATTCATAAAGGGTGGTCAAGTCCAGAAGGGCAATATTGGATCTGTGGAAAATTGGCATATACTCGATTACCAAAAAAATTGGACCGGAGCGTGCGTGTTAGGAACTATACGGCCAAGCTTTTTCTTATTACCTATAAACCGAGGAGAACGCCTAGGGGTACCGGTATATACAGACACATTAGAAACTCACAACCGAAGGGAAAAAAGAGAGCTACAAATAGGAAAATGGAAAGATAATGAGTGGCCACCTGAAAGAATAATAGCATATTATGACCCAGCGACATGGGCAGAAGATGGGTCCTGGGGATATAGGACCCCCATTTATATGTTGAATAGAATAATCAGGTTGCAAGCTGTAGTAGAAATAATTGTAAATAAAACAGGTAATGCTCTAGGATTGGTGGCTAAACAAAATACTAAAATGCGTACAGCCCTATATCAAAATAGACTCGCGCTAGACTATTTACTAACACAGGAAGGAGGAGTCTGTGGAAAATTTAATCTCACAAATTGTTGTTTAGAGATAAATGATGAAGGAAAAGCCATCAATGAATTAGTAAGAGAAATGAAAAAAGTAGCCCATGTACCAGTCCAAACGTGGAATGGAATAAATGTCCAAGGACTATGGACAACGTGGGAAAATTTATTCTCAGGAAACTGGGTAACAAAAATCATTATCGTTTTGTCAGGATTGTTTGGAGGTATGTTAATAATACCATGTCTAATTCCTTGTCTTTCACAAGCTGTAGCTTCTGCGATTAATGGAATGAAATTTACAGCCACTCCAATAGAACCAACACAGAGTGAGAGAAAACATGTTTTAATGTTGGTAAAACATATAGAGGAACCCGAGTTAATACCCATCAAACAAACTCTAAATAAATTTTACACGAATCACAGTGGTGAAAAAGAAAACGGGGGATTGTGAGGAATGAGTGATTCGTGTAAAGAAAATCTAGTGAATATAAGCTTGAAGCAAATGTCATTTATATTGAAATAAAGGAATATATGTAGGGCATGACCATAAACAGGGGAGTGGTGTTAAATAGAAGAAACCATAATCTTTATGTAACTTCCTGATATGTGTATGTTAGTTCCTGATATACTAGTGCAAACCCGTGTTGTAGATAACCGCAGAAATGTCGAGAAAATGTATAGCCAAATAAGGTAGCATAATAGAAGTAGAATAACGGAGCGCATGCGCAAACAGAGAGGTCATGTAGAGTGCACTGACGAAGAGGAGCATCTTCCTCCCAACGACCACCTAGAAAAAGATGAAGCATGCGCAGACCGGGGAAGTGGTGACGTACTTAGAGAAAGAGTCATCTTCCAAGAAAAAGGCGGAGAAAGGCGAGAAACGAAGCCTAGAAAAGTATAAAAGAAAGAATTGTAAGAAGTGAAGGTGTGCGTCTTGGTGGAGCAGAGACTCCCGGCGCACCCAGCGCTGTTTGCTTGCCTCTATTCGTTTAATAAATTGTAAACTTAAATTGGAATCCTGTTTGGGACTAAATCATTTATCACAGGCAGATGTTCACAGGGGAGCCAGAGCCACACCAGAACTGCTTCCCCTGCTCCATTTCAGATTGCATCCAAAAAAGCACCAAATTCACATGGCTCCAGTCACCTGTCCTGAAGCATACTAAAACTTTTTTTACACGCTTTTCCCACAGTATGTTACAAGCTTAATTGTGCAAAAATACAGTCACCAAGACTTCGGCTTTGTTGTGAACTGAACACAATTACAGTGATATACAGGGATGGAAAGAGGTACTACTGTAATTACAGCAAATACACCATAATTGTTGTTGAGACAACCAAGTGGTTTGATAACTGAGATACTGTTCTCAAGTGATTTAGACAACCTGTATTTAACCACTGTACATCAAAAGAATAAAAAAAAAACACCTAAAGTGAGTAGCAGACTAATGAAGTTTAAGACTGCCTTAACTCAAAAGAACATTAAAAAATGGTTTAAGACAGCGATACTGCAGGTATGAAGTGTAATTCCCCTTCATTCAAGCCCCTTCCAGCAAAATAAAAGGCTTTCCTAATGCCAATGTTTTTTTCAAGCACAGGAAAAAGAAGCATTAGCAACCTTTAAAATTGTAGTTCAAACTGAGCTACCAACAGTGCTAGAAAAGAAGTGTATTTGGGGCAAGGCGGGAACACCAAAAAACTTTGAGAGCTCAATCCTCTGGCTCCACCACTTAGTAAAACAAAAAGCCTCCACCAAAAAAATTCACATAGAGAAGAAAGGCATTGCTGAATCCCCCTGCCCCCATTAAATTCTTCCTGTAGTGCCTACATCAATGAGGAAAAAACAGTTTTCCAAACAATTCTGTGATAAATGATTTAGTCCCAAACAGGATTCCATTTAAGTTTACAATTTATTAAACGAATAGAGGCAAGCAAACAGCGCTGGGTGCGCTGGGGCACACCTTCACTTCTTACAAGTGAAATCAACTAAAAATTCTACAAGTTTCTCTTTTTCCCCTAACTGAGCTTTTACCAAGGGTTCCGTTAGGGAAGATTCCCCTGGTCCCTGTCAATTATCCTCCTTTGTCAGTAATCATCACCGACTTGCCCAGTCTCGGGACCTCCTTTTTCCAACGCCCCCTTTGCTTACAATAGGCACACTGATCTTTCGGGGGGTGGGGGTGATTTCCCTTAGATGGGGCACTTAACACTACTTCTCATGGCTCCTCTCCTCCCATTAGTGTTGTTTCCTGGTGGGTTCCCAGAGGTTACCTGGCCCCTGTGGGGCGCAAAGCAGCCACTGTAGCACTGGCAGGTGTTTTACCCATTACTCTCTCTCTGACCATTTCTATTCCGATAGAAATAGAAACTTGCCAAGCAGTCTCCAGCAATTTCTCTAAATTTCTCACATCTGTTTCTTGCGCTTTTAATTTTTGAAGCTTTCTCCTTATATCCTCTGATGACTGTCCTAAAAACAACGAAACTAATTGTTGTCGTCCCACATCTGAGGTAGGATCTAAAGTTGTACTTTTACGCATGGCTTCCCTTAGCCATTCCAAAAAGTCTGAGGGGGTTTCATCCTGTCTTTGTTTTACCTCATACAAGTTTTGACCAATTTACTGATTTTGGAACTCCATTTTCGACTCCAAATTTTATCCACTTTTGATATGACTTCAGTTGTCTATATTCCATACGATCATTAGCATCCCAGTTCGGATTGGTGAGAGGAACGTGATTATCTACTCTACCAGTATACATTCCTGCAGTGACAAGGGCTTCTGTATGTGTTTGAGCGGTTTTAACCACTAGCTGTTTCTCTGTTTCCATCATTGTATCTAACATTAAATCTGTATCTTTCCAGTCAGGATCCTGATTTTTTTTTTTTTTTTAAACTATCAATTCAAATCTTTTTGCCACCCCTATTGGGTCGTCCCTACAATCAGCTTGTCTGAGGAGGGGGGCTTGTACCCTCAGTCGGACTCTGCTTCAGGTTACCGCACCCAAAGCAGCACTCCCAGAGGCAGAAACAGATTCTTCATCAGAAGTATCTGCATTCCTTAAGGGGGAGGGAGAGACTGGCACCGAAGCCAGCAGTGGTGTAATATAATCTTCCAGTCTTTCCTCTGACTCTCCCTTTTCTTTTAACTTAAGGCGTCTTTGTCCTATACTACACGCTGAACAGCATCGTTTCAGCTTTCCCAGTTCTTTCGCTTTTTCCTTCTCCAGGGCCAGGATAAAGGGCTCTGAAGGGGCTGTATTGATTCCACAATCTTTCCGCCATTCCGGATGATTTCGCAATGTGAAAAACATATCTGCATAAACTGCTTCATCCCATTTTCCCTCTCTCCGAAGGAACCACATTAGTTGTAACAATGTATTATATTTCCATGTCCCATTAAAGGGCCATTTTTCCTCATCATCTAACTTAGAGAGGCCACCACAGATTACAATACTCAATGAAAGTTTTCCTGTTCACACTTCCTCCTGGCGGCTCTCCTATCTCCTTCCAGTGAGCTAAAATACAGCCAAGGCTTCTTTTCAGTATTTCGCCACTTTGTTTACCTCCCATAATGAACACCCTGCCCACAGGGGTTTTATTCCTCAGTCTAAGAATACAGCCTGATTGAATTGACGACAATAATACTTTATCCAAGGCAAAAGATGTAAGGGCGTAGTCGCCCCCCAGCGAATGCACCTAAATTCAAGAGGATTGTCCAGACGAAACTCCTGTCTCCCTTTAAAAGAATGTACTTAAGACACTCCAAACACTTAGCGTGAACAAACTCTGTTCTACATTTCCCCCCCATATACCAGCGACATTCTTACTGATTCTTTACACTTTCTAAGTCTCCACAAAATACCTGCTTAAGCTGGCCTGAACGCTCAATCCTATCCCAGTTAGACCAGTTTCCTCGACATTCACCACACCAAAAATCGTCCCCAAACTGCACCTAAACGTTCTGTTTACAACCAGAGCATTCAAAAACATATATTGGGTTGCATGAAAAATCTTGATGTCTCTAAGAGTTAACAACCGGTTCAAATAACACAGTTCCAAAGTCTGTCATACGCTTCGTCCGTCTCTCCTCGCGGAGAACACGGAACCGTGGATCAGAACTCCGCACTTGCCCCGCAGTCAGATTGCGTCTCATTCACTCAAACACTCACCCAACTTGCAACAACACGACTTGTACAATGAAGCACTTTCATAGAATACACGGTACCGGGCACAAAACTTCTTAAGTATTCAGATTGTAATGACTATCATCAAAATCCCAATTATAACCACAACAAAATAAATTTCCATTCCCATGGGTTACAATAGTTGGTCCAAACGATCGCTATCCCATCCCATACTCCCGCAATTCCAGCGAAGAGCACCCATCGTGTACTTCCCTTTATCAGGGATTCCCGCGTTTGTGTACTTCCCTAGCCAGGGATTCCTGCACCACTACTGGATTTGAATCCTAACCTCCCAGGGACGAGCGCCAATGCTCTTTACCTCACGTAGGATGTCTCCTGACGACTTACAGGTTCCTCTCCCAAATTAACATACCTGGTCTGCTGATGGTCCTTGTCTGTCCCTGCAGTGATCGGGCGAGCGAGGGAGGTCCTCCGAGAAATCTCGGGGCGCGCCGAGGACGTTCCACTCTCAGCCAGTCCCGCAGCTGGGCAGAGAGGGTCCCATCTGGGTCACCAAATTAACGTGCAGAAACAAACAACTCAAAGCAGGTATGTTTATTTCGGCGCCGGATGCAAGGGGGATCGCTCCTCCTAACTTGCACAGCGTTTTGGCGAGCAGGCAAATATTTATTACACAAAAGCATATGTATTCATATGATTACACAATACAAAACATACATATGAAGTGAGGCGCAGTAGTTCCAAAGGTTTGTGTCAGTAGTTTACGTTATCAATGATCTGTCTCTGGTGGTCGTTTACTTCTTCAGGGGTGTTATCTTCCTCTTTTGTCTTTTAGATGAACTTCAGTCATTTACACATGCTCTCTTCTTACTTGATGATTTCAGCAGTTGTTAACAAGTTCTATCCGGTTCTGTGATAAGACTATCATTGCAGTTCCTGTTATCACTTCCTTTGTTTAGCAAGTCAGTCCTTGACAGATATCAATATCTAAGTGTTTAAAAGCAGATAGTTATGTCTGTAGATGACCTGCTGCTCTTCCATCTCTGCTGCTTGCAGGGAGAGATGGCAACTTGCTTTTGGAGAGGCCCCCCCCCCCCCCCAAACATGTGAAAGTCTTGTTGAGTCTAGCCTAAAGTGCACTGGCTTGCTCATTGCTTTCCCCGTGAGTACCCATTTGCAGAATTTGCTGTACTCTGGTATTTGGCAGCCCAGAAATGAATCTGTCTGCTTTATTTTTCTTCTGGAATGGACTGTAGTAATGCAGCTTGTCCTTTGCAGCATCTTCTGACAAGCTTGAAACTTAAGATTAGGAGACTGGTGCAGACTGGTCAGCAGGTCGGCTTCTCTGCTATAAATGGCCAGGAGCAGTTCTTAGGTGACTTTCCAGCTTCAGGTAAGAAACTCAAGTTTGCAAAGAAATGGTGTTTTCTGAAGGTGAAAAGTTGAACAGAAACCAAACCTGGTAGACACGAATGCCTCGCTTAGCTGACAGCTAGTCCGGATTTCACCAACGAGCGTAGCCATACCTCATGTCCACGTTCTGACCCTGCTGGTGCTGCCTTGCTTGATTCCTTTACCTGCCTGAAAGCCAAGTGTGACCTGTTCTCCCTTCTGGCTTTTCCTGGAGACGTACCCTCCAGGTACCGGTACCTGCCAACCTCCCGTCTCTCTGACAGGTCTGTTTGCACTGACATGTGAAACGGGGACATTTAGCTCCTTTCTCACAGTTCTCACTTGGTTGGTTTTTTTTGTTGTTGTTGTGATGGCCTGAATACACAGGAACTCTTGGATAATTTATTTGAGTATTTTTGTGGGTATTGAAATTTAACTCATGAGTTAATGTGATTTAATCTTGAAATGAAACGAATGCATTTTCAATTCCTCGCTATCCTTCCCCTCGGAGGAAGCTGCCCTTGCAGCAGCGAGGCAGTGCCCAGCCCGGCCTGGCTGGGCTTCGCCTGTCCTGCCCCATCGCGGGAGAGCTGGCCTGCAGGTTGTGCCCAGGGCCTGGCTGGAGCCAGGCAGTGTCAGGGCAGAGCCGCCCCAGCGAGCCCTCCCCAGGAGGGACCGGAGCAGGTCTGTAGCGTGGGGCTGGGCCTTGCCCCAGGCTCGGCCTCAGCTGGGGTTTGGCCAGGGCCGCGGCTGAGGGGAGGGGCCGTCGGGGCTTTCCCTGCCGGACCCCGTCCCTGCCAGGTCGCGTTTCCCCCAGGGCTGGTCCCTGGGGCGGGCTCTGCCTTGCGCGCCGCTTTCTCTTCCCCTCTCCTTGCCCCTGCCAGAGCGGCAGGCGGGCGCTGCCGGGCGGGAAGCTCTGCCGGGCTGCTCTCGCCTCTGCCCGGGGCTGCCGGCGCCCCCTCCCCTCTCCCCGGCGGCGGGTGCACGCGCGGCTTCGGGAAGCTTCGCGCGGTAACGGCCGGCGCGAGGCGAAGGGGGGCGTTGTTGCAAGCAACGGCCGCCGGCGCGCGGCGCTTGCGTGTGGCGCTGCCCGCGGGCTGGAGCGTCCGGAGCGGCGCTGCCCTGAGGAGGAGGAGGGCGCTTTCGGGGCGGACGTCCCCGGGAGCGGGCAGCTGGTCGCGAGGTACAGGCGAGGAAGGCACTTTCCTCCGGGGAACGGGCAGCGGGCAGCCTGCCTAGAAGTCCGGGGCCCGGGCCCGGGCCCGGCCCTGCCGACGGGGCCCGGCGCTGCAACGGGCACCAGGTGTGCTCCAGGCTGTGCGACATGGGCGTCACAATGGGTGTTTGAAACGTCAGACCCCAGCAGTTCAGAAGCTGAGCACTGGAGTGGGAGGCTGGGGGCCTCAGGTGCTGCCTGCTTCCACCTCAACAGAGATCAATATCCCCCACCTCCCTTGGCATTTGGAAACTACCGGAGTTGTGTTAGTGTTGAAAGAAGGGGCAGGTAAGAAGGTTCGTAAACGTATTCAAAACCTGTTCTTCAGGCAGAATTATTTGTGTGGAGTGAATGCAGCCTGGCCCAGGCACTGAGCTGCACCTGGGGTTCAGAAACGAGCCGAGCGCTTTGTGCTTGGGGAGGTCCAGTCTTCCTGTGCTGGAGATGGGGAATGAATGTTTGGAAGTGACAGCTGCACCCTCAAAAGAAAAGAATACTCATGATTTCCACTGTGTTGTACATCCTTTCCCAATTTGGATTAAGCCCTCCTGGCCACACTTCCCTGTGTCTGTAGTAACTGCTGGCCAAACTGCCATAAAGTCACCATGTTAAATGCAACCCTGCGGAAAGGCCATGCACTTTGCGGCAATCCCTCGGATAGCCGAGGTTTGTTCCCAGCTTTTCCTCAGGGCTATTCTCCATTCAGCACTGCCGAGGTACGTGCCTGTGATGTGAAAGATTAAAATCTGGGATACCAGAACATGGAAACTTTGCAGAACTGTTGATACTCCGAAGATCCAGATCTGCAAGAATGTGAAGCGAAACCTGCTCATCAGTGGGATTTTTGAGTAGTGTTTTCCCTGTGTCAGTGTTAGACGACTCAGATTTGTTGTTAGGAAGGATAAATCCTTAACTTTTGTATTGCACTTGTAATCAGCACATCTCAAAGAGCTCAAAAAAGATGGTAATTTATATACATGGGGTCTTTTAGAGATTAGCAGATGGCTTCTGCATCTGGGTTTTTTTCCTCTAACACTGTAACTAGTTAGTAATACGTCTCTTAACGCACCAGTGAGATACAGTCTTTGAGGTTCCCACAACAGGTATTTTGCCTCTACGGAACCAGAGTTGTGTCTGGACAACAAGGTAATCAGAAATTTCTATATGCTCAGCTACAGAGTTCTGTTTTCTTTTGAAGAGATCCTGCTGCCGTGAGGAGGATGAGAGCACTCAGAGGTGAGGGGCTGGCGGGAGGCTGGGGGCTGATGCCTGCCGGAGGCAGTGTCCCTCCCCGCCGGCCGCTGCGGGCCGCGTCCCTGTCACCTCTCATCCTGCTGCCAGGCACCTCGCAGAGGGCTCTGGCTCCATCCTCTCCCTGCCCTCTGTGGGGCAGCTGGGGACCGCTCAGAGACAGCCCGGCCCGGCCAGCTCTTGTTGGGGCTGCCCAGCCCCACCCCCCCAGCCTTTCCTCGCAGAGGACTCGCTCCAGCGCGTTGCTGCCGTTCTGGCACTAGGAGCCCACAATGGGCCCAGTCCCCTCGTGTGGCCGTCCCAGTGCCGCAGTCAGGGGAGGACTCCCTCCCCTCCGCCCACAGACTGCCCTCTTGCCAGTACAGCCCAGCGTGGGCTATGGCGCTGTGGGAGGCTGGGAAGAGCCTCACCCCTCCCAGGCGTGAAGCCCTGCCGCCAGCAAAACCGTTTCATTCTTTTCTCCCAGCTCTCTGCCCATGCGTGGGCTCCCAGTCCAGACCTGCACATCCTGAGCATGGAGGCAGGGCGACGGGGACTGTCCCTGCGGCCATCACTACCTTTGCGGCCGTCGGGACTTCCCTGCTAACACGGCTGCAAGACCATGAGGTGAGGCAGGGGAGGCCTTAGGGCTTCCCTCTACGCCCCCGGCTTCCCCGGGTGCCGCGGCAGAGGGGTGTCGCGCCTGACGGCACATCTGCCCTCCTGCAGGCAGGCGCTTCGTCCCCAAGCGCCGATCCTGCTCACGCTGGACTAATGCCACTGCTCCCCGCTCCTTTCTCAGGAGCAATGGCTGCATCATAGCTCGTTAGCTCTTTCTGGCCACCTGCCCCGCGTACGTGGTGCTCTCGCTTTGCCCTAATGGCGCTGCTCCCCGCACACATCAGGCCTTAGCCAAAATGCAGCAGGACTTGAGTGAACAGTCGCACCCTTCCTTGGCTGGCACTTTCCCTCTGACCTCTGCCATCCCCCGTGCTCAGCAGTGACTTCCTCGGCTCCCGCATGGCCTTTTACGCTGGTGGAGGCGATCTCCCTGTCTGGCTCTCTGCTAGCGTCATGTCACCGAAATCGGGAATAAACCTCGTAACACCAATGAGGTGTTAAAAGGCAGGCATTCTTTATTCACGGTGCCGGGAACACTGGGAATAGCTCCTCCCAAATCGTGTTCACCCAATCAGTTCAAAAATCAAACATTTATAGGCATATGATCGTAAGGTCAATACATATTCATCAGGTTTCCATACAATGATTGGTTAAAAATTCTTCGCCTACCATGTAAATGTCCACGCATGCTCACTATAATTTCTTGCAATTTTACTTCCTTAATCTTTTGAGTCAGAGGGTTTCTTGAGTGGGTGGTCTCTGAGTCGGTGGTCGCGACCTCCCCCTGCCGGAATTACCTTTCCTACAAAGTTCACTTAAGCTTGGCAACACTAAATAGACCTTCACGGGCTGTCGGCCCAATATGCAATCATTCACCCCACAGTCCTTTGTTTTAAGACAAGACTATAGAATGAATAATTACCTACCCACCGGACCATAGAACTGACCAAGGTGTTCCTTCTTTCTGACTGCTCACTATTAAAATAAAACGTAATACCATGATCACAATGTTGCACTTAACTCCTTGATAATTAAATCAAGGTGGGAAGGGTTCGGTGGGTTCTCGAGCAGCATTGCTGGTGCATAATGTTCTTATAGTTACAACTTGCTACAAATTCACAAACCTATTTTCTAACCCTATTTTATTTTAATTCCCTACCACCTTGGTTACAGTCAGAGGTGCCGCGGAAGATCTTGCTGTTCCCCATGGCTGTGCTGACCGATGCCTGCAGCTCGTACCTCATGCCCGTGTCACACAGATGATCTGGGGGCAGCAGGTCTCTCTCGTGGCTCCCTGGGAACGCGGGCAAAGCCGGTCCCATCACTCCCCTTTGTGGTCTGTCCCCAGGGCGACCGAGTGGAGACATACCGGGAGCTGGAGGGCGTCTTGCAGGGAGACGACGGCTGTTTGACGAGCGGTGTCGTGAACCGCCTGATAGCTGAGGCGTCCCGTGACATGCGGGCAGCCCAGGTGAGCTTGTTCTCTCTCAAGGCCACCAAAGGAGCCTGCCTCTGCCCCCGGTGTTTGGGGAAATACAGGGTGGCGCAGAGACATTGCTTGGCTATTCAGAGCCAGCGGAGGTCCCGAGGGAGAGGCTCTAGGGACACGTCATTACGGGGAATTCGGAGAGGGAACGCAGAGAGCTGTGCAGAGAAGCAGACTCAGGGCTGTTTCTAACGGAGCAAGAGCTAGCTTCAAGCTCATGGTTATTTCTCCTGCCTTGAGCAAGAGCCATAGGAATCCACCAGCCCCACGGAGACGTCCCGGGGCGGGTCTCGAGTCTATGACCGTTGCTTCCTGGCATCTGCATGGAGAGGGAGAGGGGCCAGCGGCACAGGGTTGCGCCGGGGAAAAGCCTCCCTCGTCTCGCCAGGGAGCCGCTCGCCTACCCCAGCGTAGAAGAGGCAGCAGCTGCCCAGCCCTGAGCACAACTGCCCCGCGGCGTCTTGCAGAGGAGACGGGCTCATTCCGCCTGTCCGAGGGCCTCAGCCTTTTTCTCGCCAGTGTTTAAGCTGTGACGCTTTTGCAGGGCGTGGCAGGTGACGTGAAGACGGCCGCTAGCGACATCCTGGTGGCTCTGGCCCGCTCCCACTTCCACTTTGTCATGTCCGAGCTCCAGAGCCACCTGAAGACCATGGGGAAGGCCCCCGATGAGATTGTGCTCCTCACCTTGGGCAAAATGGCCCGCAGCTATGGTACGGCTCCTGGATAGGGTAGGGGTCTGTGATAACAGGGAGGAGGGGCCCTCCCCCCTCCCTAAATGCTCTGTCTTGAACTGCGGGGCTATGGAGGTGCCGTTCCTCCTTGCTCCGTGCCAGGGCTGGCTGGCAGCTCTGCCTTACCAGCCCAACCCCGGTTCCTGAAGGGTGGGAACCTGCTGGAGACAAACCCGCAGGGTCTCTGCCCCGCACTGTCCTTGCCATTTCCCCAAAGGGCTTCCCGGTGTCCCCCTTGGGGAAGGCAGCCCTCCCCACGCCCTCTGCCATGTCCCTCACAGCCCAGCAGCCCCAGCCTTGCCAGGGATCGACCTCAGTCTCCCGTGTCTCTCACTCACCCTCTCGCTCCCTCTGTCCCTGCCTTCTCTGCAGCCCTGCAGTGCATCCCCTTCGTGGGAATGACGCTGCTTGCCCTGCGTGCCATGCTGAGCTGGGTAGGGAGTGGCCGGATCCTGCGCGCCATCTGCAGTGGTGAGTGTCGGCTCCTTGGCCAGGGTCCCAGGGCCAGGGGCCGGGATGGCCTTTGATGCCTCCGTGTGATCTCAGAGGGAGCACGGTGGACGTGAGCCCACAGCAAGGGCCTTGGCTATCCTAAACTGCTGCAAGTGTGTAGAAGGAGCGGAGGTAGGCCGGGAGGCTTCTGTGGGCAGGACGCGGCGGCGCTGCACGGAGGAACTCCCGGGTCCCTTCCCACAGCTTCCGTTCCCCTGCTGTCCTCTGGGTTTAAAATCCCTGCTCTGAAAGGGCGTGTACGTGGGAAGGGAAGGGGCTGCAGTGAGAAATGCTGGAGGGGAACGGGCCGTTGATGAGGAGAAGGGGCAGTGGGCAGGAGGAGAGAAACAGTGGGGTCTTTGAATCCAGACACCTCAAGAGAACAGGTGGCCCTCGGATCCAGAGCTGGTCCTGGGCTTAGCCCTGCCGAGCCTGGGACTGTCCTTAAAGCAGGCTTGGGTGTGGATGCAAGGTACCGCCCCTGCTGCAGTCTCTCATAGGCTCCCTTTTCCTTTCTCCTGGTGCAGCTCTGGAGCAATGGTCGAACGGGGTCAATACGTACTTCTGCAGCCAGGAGCAAGGCCCCTTCCCTCGCAAGGGGGTGGCACAGTTCTGTGAAGCAATTTACCCGGTCTTCCGCTACGCAGTGGTAAATTGGCTGGACTGCAAGGAGGAAGAGGTGAGAAGTGCTGCTTTCCATGCCTGGGGCCGCAGCGGGGATGTCCCCGTCAGTCGATGGATCCGTCTGTGCCCAGTGGGGTGCGAGCAGAGGGGCGAGGGGAGGGTGGCTTCCTGGCAGGAAGCAGCTGAGCCCTGGGGCCTTTCTGCAGGGAGGGCTGGGGTACCAGCGTGGGGAAACGCTTGCTCTCCTCTGGAGCAAGCCCCTCCCCTGCAGGACAGAAGGGAAAGGGAAACCCCTCCCAGGGGGAAGGGCAGAGGGTGTCCCAGGGATGCTGAGTGCTAGGCCCACCTTCAGCCCTCCAAGCAGAGCCTCTCCCTTCCCTCTTCAGGACAAGCAGGCTGTCCTGGGGGCGCTGGCTGCCATGATGGAGGTCCTTCTGCATGAGGAGCAGCACCGAGAGCGTGGCTGGGAGCAGGTCCTCTGGCTCCTGCCCCAATATCAAGAGGTCCGAGACACCTCCCGGGTCACCAAGGTGAGGTGCTGCACAGGGCCTGGCGCTGCTGCCGGGCTGGGTTCATGCGAGTGCCACGAGGCGCTGGGGAGCTGCGGGGTGCCAGGAGGAGCTGAGAAGCCCTTAGAGAAGGAACAGGGAGAGCAGAGGAAGCCTGAGGCTTCCTGGGCTCTTTGGGCAAGAAAAGAGCAAGCCGGTGGGGCCAGGAGGGAGGCAAGAGTCCCTGGGACTTCTCAGGAAGGGAGGCATTGCCACCTCCCTGGGGCTCTGTGTGTGGGAAGAGCTTTGCCCTAATGCCCAGGGCCATGCGCAGTCCAGTCCAGTGAGGAGCAAGGGCTGATGAGTGGGAAGTGCCGGGAAACGGAGTTGTTAACAGTGGGCTCTCTTCAGAGCAATGAGACCTTCCCGATGCTGCTCTGAGGGGAGGGCAAACAAGAAGCCCCGTGCAGGGGGGTTTCCCCTGGGAGCTGGTGCTAGGGACTCCCCTTGTCCCAGATGTGCTGGGTTTCTCCTTTCCCAAGTGCCTGTAGGTGGCTTTAGCCTCCCTTTCCTTCCCCGGTCTCTTGTAGAGCCTCAGCTATGTCCTGGAGATGCTGGAGGGAGTTCAGACCCCAATCCCACAGGGCATGGCTCTAGCCATCAGCAGCGCTGTGCACCGCCAGGTAAGGGCAGCCTGCGCCCTGCTGCTGGCCTGGGGCCCGCACGCCTGATCGCCTTGGAGGGCAAAGGCTTGCCTGCGGGCAGGGCAGGGCACCCCTCTGCCGGGACCTTTGTGCAGGCCAGCAGCATGCCAGGATTTGTGATGCAGGTGCCACCTTCAGGCTGCAGGAGGCCTGATCCTGGCTGCTTGGACCAGGCCCGAGGGGCAGCCCGGTTCCCACAGCAATCTCCCGAACGGCCGAGTCGTGGGAGGACTCTGGGGCGCCGGCACCCTAAGGGCAGCCTTTCGACCCTCCTCAGCCTCAGCTCCTGGGCGGCCTGGGCTGCTACAAGCCTCTGCGTGTGCTCGGGGCCACCGTTGCATGGGCTGGGCTTTGGCTGTGGGTGCCGTGCCCAGAGTGCCCAGGGCGAGGAGAGCGGAGAGCACCGTTTCTTTCAGGCCCTCTCAATTCTGATGCGACTTCCTCTAAAATGGACCTTGTTCCCACAGCTCTCTGATGTGACCAAGGAGCCCGGCCCAGCCCATAAGGCAGCGCTGTCCCGCTGCATCGTGCTGCAGGGTAAGGAGAAGAGACTGGGCGATGGCTTGCCCTGCCGTGGCAGCTCTCTCCCTGTTCTCGGCAGTCGGGAGCAGCTGTCTGCTAATGCAGAATGCAATTTCTTACCCGCAGCACAAATCTGCCCCGAGGACACAGTCACGTTTCTGCAGTCCCGGCTGAGCGGTGGGAGTGAGGCCGGTTGCGTGGCAGCCCTGGGCCTGCTGGGAGCGCTGGCCCACTCAGACGGTCAGTGCCACGCACCAGGGACACGAGGCAGGGGTCAGGGCTGCTGGGCTGAGAGCAGGAACCGGCTGAAAGTGGTGCGCCTGCACCCACAAGGAGCTGCAAAGTGCGGGTCCCCCAGGCGAGCTGACGCCCCGCGACAGGGATCGAGCTCTCCCCCGGCAGTTAGAAACGGTGGCACAGCAGGGACGATGCTCCAAGCTCAGTAACACGGGCAGGCTGGTGGGTGGGCAGCTGAGCGGGTTTGCACAGGAGCTGCTTGTACCCATGCTGTTTCTCTCGTTCTCTGTGTTCCTGTAGCGTTTGGTCCCTATAAAATAGCCCTGCCTCTAGAAACGGAGTTACTCTGGCTACACCACTGCCTCCTGTGAAGTCAGAGTCAGGCCCCGCTTTTCTGTCCCCTTGGTGTGCGGAAAACTTGGAAGCTTTAAAAGGGATCCCTTCTGCCATCGGGGCTCTGCCTCGACGCACACCTCTCCCTATCTCTTGCAGCACCTGCAACGAGGGAGAAGCTGCCCCAGGTGGTGGAGGCTGTGCAGTCAGTGTGCAACGACCCCAGTGCCCAGGTGAGCTTGGTGGGGAAGGGACCATCGCAGGGTTGGGTTTCTCTGCCAGGCGAGGCAGAGAAACCCTTTGCCTCGGGACAGAGCTAGGGTGCCTGGGGAAGCGCCAGTGCATTGCCCGGGTGGTTCGTGATGGCTCCTCCCCGGGGAGAGCTGGCAGAGTGGGGCAGGGAGGTCGCTGTGCTCTGTGGGGCAAATACCCATCCAGCCTGGTGCTGAAGCCCAGCCCTGATGCCAGGAGCAAAAGCTCCTGCCGTGCCCTCGTCATTGCTCTGTGGGCCACAAAGGCTGCCCCAAGCAAACTCTTCGGGTTCAGAACAGGAGGCTCATAACCACACTCTCCCCTGGCAGGTGCGGAGGGCGGTTCTGGAGTTCATCAGGGAGCTGCTCAGCTCCGGCTCCCCCAGCTGCTGGGCGTGGGATGTGGTGGGGCACATCTTCATCGAGTTCAGCCGGACCTCGGGCAGACTGGTGAGGGCCGAGCAGGACATCCGGGGCTTTGACCGGTGCCTGGACTGTGCTGAGAGCTCCTGCAGGTGTCCTTGGCCATGGAGAGCTCCGCGCTGCAGGGCCATCGGCACCAGCACTGCCGTCAGAGCGGCTTCCAAATGGCCGTTCCTTGTGCGTGTCTCTGCTGACGTTGGTGGCGATGTCAGCGGATGATGTGGGTTTACGCCTGGGCGTGCCACCCAGGACCGCGGGGCTGCGTGCGCACCCCACGGGCTGAGCTGTGCCCACAGGCACCTTCAGCAAAGCCGCCGTGCAAAGGGAGGGGCTTGTAGGGACGCGACGTCCTCCATCCTTAAATGCTGATGGACAATCAGCAAAACACAGCCAGTGCAGACAGGTGGGCCTGGCTAGAGGAGCTTTCTGTGGTGGTCTCGTGCTCTGGCCCTCCAGGGCACACCCTGCCCATATGATAACTTTCTGGGGGCCCGCATCCCTTCTGGCAAGGGGACAGGCCGTTTGGCAGTCCCTTTGGTGGGCATTTCCAGCAGGGCGCCCAGGAGATGAAAGCTGGGGATGGCCAAGCCTCCCGCTGACTTGCCACGGATCTTCCCTCTGGACGGAGCTTCCCTCTAGCTGGGAGATCCGTGTGTGTCGCTTTGCTCTGAGGCTCAGGGAGGCTCTGCTTTGGGAGCAGGGCGAAGGAAAGGGCTTCCAGGTGCTCCTCCGCATCCATCGGGCTGGGCGCGCTGCCGCCAGGGCTGGCACTGAGCACAGCCCTGCTGAAGGGCACATTCCTCACCTCTGCTTTGGTAGCACGATGGCAGCATTTGGGCTGTGGGGGACCGTGCAGACTAGCAGTGGTGCCCTCTGCTCCCAGGCTTCCCCAGGTCTGAGACCTGGTCCTCGAGCTGGCTCCGGCTGTCCTTGTCCTCCTTCAGGAGGTCAGTGCTTCCAGGAGGCTGGCGCAGGAGCACTGGTGGGTCCTGCCTGAGCCTCATCGGTCGGGAGCTGAGAGTAACGGGGGTTTTGCCAACTCTGTCTTGCAGGTGGCAGGAGGCCTTTTCGCCTGGGAAACCCAGGAGGATGGAGCTCTTCGAGCGCTCTGCATGGACATCCTGGGCTCTCTGGATGTCTCTCTGAGAGGGATGACCAGGGTAAGTTGCCCTCTGCCCATCTGCTGTGGCCACTTCTTGCCTTCAGGACGTTTTCCCTCGTTCTCCCCCATGCCCTGAGCCTCTCCCTTCACGTCGGCTGAAGCGCACGCGGCTCAGGGAAATGCAGACCGTTCTTTTCGTCTTCAAGCTGAGTGGAAGTGCCAATGTGGTGAATTGCCCAGTTCTTCTCCGCAGCTCCTGTGGCCAAGGCTGCTGCGGTATGTGGTGCCAGCCCAGTACAGCGGCATGCTGATCCCGCTCTCCCACTGCCTCCGAGCCCTCATTGAGAGACGGGATAGAGCAGGGTCCAAAGAAGAAGAGGAGGAGCTGGATGCCGTGGACTGCCAGGAGCAAGGTAGGAGCTCCAGTGAGTGCTGCTGGGCTTGGCTGGGGGTCGGGCCAGTGTGTGTCTCCCTGCGCCTCACCAACGCTGAGCAGGATCCCGGGAGAACCAAAGGGCAGAGACAGGCTCTGCTGCGGGGCACGAGGGGCTCTGCCTTGCATGGCCCCTTGCCCAGCGCAGAGGCCTGTCTCTCCTGCTGGCAGTGCTCTCCTGGTGAGCTGGGGCTCGTTCCTGGCCATGCCGGAGCTGCCTTCATCTCGTGGTGGGCAGCCCTCGGGAGCGCCCCCCGGGCCAGCGCTGCTGCAGCGCAGCTGCTCTGAGCCCTGTGCGGGGTCATCAGAGGTGCGAGGGGCAGGGCATGGTGGGGGCTCGTCGGCTCACCCAGCCTTTCTGCCTCCCCGTAGGCCAGCTGCCAGCTCCCCAGGCCCTGTTGGCTCGACTGCTGGTGAGTAGTGGGGCCCCGGGGAAAGGGCTTTTCTGCCCAGGGCTGGTGGGGCAGCCTGGGGCAGAGATGCTGTTGAGGCCAGTGCTGGGACCCCCCGCAGAGGAGGCAGGATACCCCAGCCTGCCCGAGCCCATGGAGGATCCCACTACTTTCTCAGGGCTGGCAGCACTCTGGGTGACACCATGGCTGCCCACTGCTGGCCGAGCAGCACCAAGCTCCCTCCTTCCCGGGAGAAGTTGTGGCTCTGGTGGCAGGAGTGACCCTTCTGTCCTGCCCTTGCCTAGGTGGTGGCAGCGGCTCCTTACGGCAGCAGCCAACACGCAGTCGCAGCCTTGCAGCTGCTGCAGGCGCTCCACGGCAGGATCCACGCAGCCGTGGGGGCGGCATGGGCAACCCAGATCCCCCTCCTGCTGCAGTACCTGGAAGGTAAAGTGCGGGTGGGGAGGGAGAGGCTGGAGGGGAGGAAGGTGGGGCAGGGAACTGTGGCTCCCCAGCAGGATGGAGGGGAGTTGTCCCCAGTTGCCCAGCTCTTGCTCTGCTGCCTTTCCCCTTCCAGGGAGCCAGCACTGAGGCTGGGGGCAGCCATCCCCCGGCGTCACTTTGGCCTAGGGGCTGGACGGGGCCGTTGATGTCCCCTTGGACGGCAGGTCTTAGAGGCACCCCCATGTCCTGGTCGGAACGGTGCTTGGGGGAGGGACGGGACTGGTGCTCCTGGAGGGGGTGCAGCCCCTGGCTTTGGAGGACCAAGTGCCAAGGCCAGGGCCGGTTTGCAGCGGCCATCCTCGGTAATAGCCAGGGAGAAGGGCTGCAAATGGGCAGAAAGCAGTGCGTCTTTAAGGAGAAAGTATGTTGCTGGTGGGTGCTGTGACCTCAGTGGTCGGAATTGCTCTGGGAGCTGCACTGACGGCAGCAGTGGGGATCAGCTGTGGTCAGCGCACCCTTCCCCACCATGAATCAGTGGCTCTGACAAATGCCCCTGGGACCCCTGCGGTGTCTTTGGCCTCACAAGGGCCTTGACGTTGGTGCTCGTAGGCACCTTCTAGCCTGATGGCCTGGGACTTTTGGGAGGTCTGACCGCAGAGGAGACCACCGGGCTCTTCTTGGCTGTGAGCTTAAATAGCAGCAAGAGCTTTTGTTCCTCTTGCTTTCTAGGAAGAACCGAGAGCTCCCTGGACTCCGCAGAGTGGGAGCACCGTGTGCTTAAGGTACAGCATCCTTGCGGGGGTGTCTCAAATAGAGAGGGAGAAGAGGGAGCAGACAAAGCCGTGGGAGGCAGCTCGGGGCTGCCTGTGTAGGCACCAGGAGGTGGGGGCACCTCCCGAGCGCCCTGCGCCTCCCCCCGCAGTAGGTGCCTGCCCGCTCAGAGGAGCTGCTGTCCGCACACATGCCACGGCTGATGGCTAATGCCCGCTAACGCTGTGGCACGCGCCTTAGCACCGCCTCCTGCTCTACGTCAGGCGTGCCGGGGGGTCTCGCCTGAGGTGTTAGGAGAAGAGGGAGGCTGGTGAAAAGAGGGTTGGGGAGGAGACTGCTGTTCCCCTGCCCGCATGCCCGGGGACACGCGAGTGTGGAAAGGGCCCGGGCCAAGGCCAGGGCAACACTCGCTTCCTCTCCTGCTCACCCCAGTTCCTGCGAGCGTCGCTGGAGCCCATCGAGGACAAGGCCTGGACCGTGGGCCTGAGCCAGGAGCTGAGCCAGCAGCTGGGCAGCTCTGCCCCGAGCTCCTGGGAGAAGGTGTGTCTCCTGCCTGCGCTGGGGCTGGCGCCAGTGCTCTGCCCACACTGGCGGTTTTTCACTGCTTCCCGTGCCCCCAAAAGGCGCTTACCGCGGGGCTGCCCCAGCGCCTGGCTGCAGCCTGGCATCGCGGCCGGCCTGGCCTGTGCCCAGGGGCAGTCGAGTCCGTCCAGGCCAGCCCTCTCCTGACAGGTCAGGCCGTGACCGCATCTCGGGCTCGGCCTCTTCTCTTTCAGCTTTTCCTGTATAAGGCTCTTGGGACGGCGCTGGCAGCTTGTCGGGACCTCAGGCACGTCCAAGGGCAGGTGCTGCAGTTCCTTCAGGAGACAAACTCTGTGGAGCTGTCTGAGGCTCAGGTGAGGTGGTGCTCATGTCCTCAGCATCCCCTGCCTGCTCGTGGGGGAGAGGGAGGGCTGCTGCTGGCCCTGCTCCACACCTCCTTGATTTCCCCGTTGCTGCCATTTCCCCCCTGCCGCAACGTCCTGCCTGGCCGTTGTCGCTGGCCACAGCTGAGTGCCTGGGCTGGGGCCGACTCCCTCTTTCTCTGCGGTTGCAGGGAATGATTTTGGTTGTGTCTCACGCTGCCGAGAGCCACTTCCACCTGGTCTTGGACACGGTGACTATGTTCTCTGCCGCTTTCACCCGGCACTGGTTTTATCGGGCTTCCACGGGCTGGAAGGTAAAGAATCCAGGGTTTTGCTGCTTGGCTTTCCTTTTTGGCCCTTGTTTCCACTTCTACACCTGCAGCAGCCAAACCGTGGCAGCTGCCTTTAGCTTAGCTCTCTTGGAAGAGCTACCCGAGACCTGAGTTTCAGAGGGGACGTCCTGGCATTGGGGCCCCTGAGGTGTCTTTGGAAAGGACAGGGTTTGACACCTTGTGGATCAGAGCCACCCAGCTGGGGCAGCTGCAGCACTTGCTTGCTTGCAGCCGCGTTTCCCTGGCAAACCTTCAGCAGGAACTAGCAATGAGGCCGGGTGGGCACCGTGTGACACTCTGCCTCTCCCTCCGAGCTGAGGGTCAGGAGCAGGGGCCTGGTGAAGTCTCACTGGCTCTGCTGCCCCCCTGGGGGCTGTGGGGAAGCCTTTCTGGGCAGGGCAGGGCCCTGCGGAGGGAGCGGTGCCGCCTGGCCTGGCGCGGTGAGCAGACTGCTCTCATCTGCACCGCTGCCCCGCGCAGGCTGCGCAGCTCTGCGCAGGACCGTGAGCGGCTATGGCAGATACCTTTCCACGGGAAGGTGCCAGGCGGCTTCCCGCCCTCTCAAATCAGTGGTAAAACTGCCAGCAGTGTGTGTGATGCTGGCTGCACCCTCCTCCCCATCTCCATGCGAGAAGCCAAGCTGCGGGATGGGAACAGCTCCCGGCCGTGCAGCTCGCAGCTCGAGGAGCGGCTTGGGAAGCTGCTGGGAGGTGCCCAGGGAAACAAGGAGCTGGTGAGGCTGCGGGGCAGGGCCTGCCGCAGGAGCCCGTGGGAGTGCCACAGGAGCCCGTGGGAGTGCCGGGGCTGACCTCTTGGGGCTTCTCTGTCAAAACAGGTATGGCAGCAGCAGGACGTGGAGAGAGCCCAGGCCACTCGCGCTGCTCTCATGCGCACCTACGGCGGCATTGCGCTGCGTGCCCCCAAGGAGCAGCTGCTCACCCGCGTGGATAAAGAAATCCTGGGCAACATTCTGCAGCTCTCCAGAGACAAACAGAGGGTAGGAGCACGGGGCGCACAGGGCAGGGATGATGCCTGGGTGCCCCAGCTCCAGCCGCTTAGGGCTGGGGCGTGCCGAGATGGGCGGTCTCTTTCTAAACATCCTCTGAGGAAGGGTTTGTCTGCAACGTGGAGGCCCAAAGCTGCCATGGGCTCCCCCCGGCCATGCTCCTCTTCAATCTCTCAGGCCGTCAAAGAGTTCAAGGGGTGCTTTGCTCTCTTTGCCCTCAGGACTTGCAGCTCAAGCTCGCCCTGGTGCAGAGCATCACGGAGGTCAGCTGTGCCATCCAGGCTGCAGGCAACCGTGGCAGCTTTGAGATCTCCTTGAAGCGGGAGGCGATGCGGACCCTGCTGGTGAGTGGTCATAGCTGGGCAAGTCTTGGGCTGCGTCATCAGACTGGTTTCCCCAGAGGCACAATGGTCTTGAGGCTTCATGTGTGCTCCTGGAGCTGTGTCCCGGGCCGGCGGGGCCCTTGAGTGCTCGTGCTGCATGGCTGTGGCTGAGGAGCCGTGTCCCTCCTGCGGTGCCTTTGGGGATCAGTGGGAGTGACGGGGCAGTGTCTGTCAGCAGAGCCTGTGCCCGGGGGAGGCGGGAGGGCTGTCCCGTGTCCCGGCCCGCTGGCAACTCTGCGCTTGTCTCTCTGGGACTTGCAGGACTGGATAAAGGGGGAGCCCTGGGACTCCCTGGTGTATGGAGTGTTTCAGGCGCTGGAGGAGTTGAGGTGAGGTCTGTTCCCTGGGCTCTGGGGACTCCCGCTATGCCCCGTCCCAGCTGGCTGGGGCGGCCCCAGTGGCCGTGAGCATGGGGCCGGGAGCTGCTGGGGCTGTTCATCAGTGGGAGGGTGTTGCCCATTTTGGGTGTCTCCCAAAGGAGGGGAGCCCCAGGGGTTCCGTAACTGGCTGTGTGGAAGGAGGCAGGAGGTGCTGGAGCTGAAGGCAGTGCTCACTGGCCTGGGCTGGGGGTGTTGGGTTTGGGGCCCTCGATTAGGAGGAAGCCAGTTGTGGTTTGAGCCACTCTGGAGAGGGCTAGTAAATCCCCTTTCGGTTTCCTCTTCCTTTTTCCTCTGGCCAGCAAGCTGAGGCCGCCTCTGAGCAGGGAGGAAAATTGCAACCTGCTGGCAGTGTGCTGCCAGAGTGTCTTGTCGCGTCCTCCCAAGGAGCGGATGAACCAGGGAAGGAAGACAGTGAGGGCAGCTGTGAACATGCAGGTACCCACTGGCCAGTGCCTGCCCACCTCTGGGTCAGGATCCCACCTCAGCGTGTGCTAGCACCCCCCATGGTGTAGAACCCCAGCTCTCCTTTCCCGCTCTCAGCTTCTGCACAGGAGCTGCATGGAAGATCTGGGCCATCTCATAGGAACCCTTCTGGAGGTGGAGGAGATGTCTGCCTGCTTTGACGACGTGGTCCAAGTGAGTAGCTACGGGGCAGCAGGGAGAGTGTCACGGAGGCAGAGAATCGAGGCCTTAGAGGGTGACAGGAGGCGGCTACCTTTCCTGCAGGAAAGTGGGCCTTTGGCTCTTCGCCCTGAGGCTGTGCGTCTGGCCAGGGCCAGGGGCTGAGCTGGGGGACGGGAGCACCCGGCCACTGCAGGCTCAGGACAGGCTGAGACGTGGGCCCTGCCAGCAGGAAAGCCAAGAGCCAGCCCTGAGCTGGGTGAGAGCAGCCTGGGGGAAGGCTGGAGCGGGGATCCGCCTGCAGGGAAGCAACACCTGGCTCAGGGCAGAGGTGGCTGGAGAGAGTGGAGCAGTGCCAGTGCTCGGTGGGGCCGCGGACCGCGCCGGCAAGGGGCCAGAGAAGGAGGGAGGGGGGTCTCAGGGAGAGAAAGGTGCCTGTTGCGAGAGAGGTGCACCCTGCCCCAGGTCCTGAAGGGCTGGCTCACCTCGGCCAAAGAATGGGAGCGGGACAGAGCCCTGTGGGTTTGCGCCCATGTGCTGGGCGCTTGCAAGGAGCGATCTGAGCTCGCGGTGAGTAGAGAGCCCCCGCGTGCCCTGGTGCCCCCTCTCCACCATTCACGGCCTCGGGAGGGAGCCCTGCCTGGCTGGGTGCTGGGTTTTGGGGCTCCTGGGATTATGAGGCAGCCCGTCTGCCCGGTTGCTGCTCAGGGAGCAGGATGGGCAGTAGGGGCGAGCGGGTGCCGGGGCTGCCTGCAACCCTTTTCCTGCTGCTCTCCCCTGCAGAGAGGACACCTTTGCAAGCAGTTTGGCTCCCTGGTGGGACTGCTGGGGACTCTGACCAGCGACTGCCTGGCCATGTCCCGCCAGAGGGCATTGGTCTGCCTTGGCCACCTTCTCGAAATACAAGGTGAGGAGAGCAGGCGCTTCCCAGCCTCGCTCAGCCTGATCCTCCCGCCCTTCCTGGCCTGGCGCCACCAGGGTCCCACCGGGCCAGGGCCCTGGGAGGGAAGGGGGAGGCAACGTGCTCGGCTGGTTTTGTGCCCCCGCCCTGGGAGCCCTCTGCCTCCCCGACCATCTCAGGAAGGATCCCTGGCAGAGGGTCTCTGAGTCCCACCTCCCCAGGGCATGGGTGAGGTTGGGTGGTCAGGGCCATCCCCCACTGCCATCTGAGAGCACGATGTTGTCACCAATGCTGGGGACTGTCCCCCTCCACATGTCTCCCCTGCTGTGTTCCAGGAGAGAGAGAGCGTGGTGAGACAGCTCACTCGGATGAGGTCCCTGACATTTCAGAGGGTGCCTTCCCCCTCGCTCCCTGCCTGGAGCCTGCAGAGACAGGCAGCTACCCAGGCAGTCTCCAAACTCATCCCTGCCAGGGAAATAATCCCCTGCCGAGCACAAGAGCGAAAACCAGTTTGCTGCCCAGAGCAAACTGGGCAGGGAGGAGGGATGTGAGCTGCAGGCCCAGAGCGTGCTGCGGAGGGTTGTGTTTGACCCTTTCCTCTTCAGGCAGCAGGGTCTGCCTGTGCTGAGGAAGTCACGGGGAGGTTTCCTGCCTCCCAGAGATGACGGTGGCCTGTGCGCGAATAGGGGATGCAGCTGCTAGGAGCAGAGGCTGCTGAAACCCTGACGCCCCAGCAAACGGTTCAAGGGGCAAGAGGGCTCTTTCCAGCAGGGGATCTGTCCGCCACTTATCAGGCTTGGGAAATCCTGCTGCACCGAGTTCAGGAGGGGCCTGGCTTTCCCTGTGGCCTTCACTGCCACCACTTGTGTTGTGCTTTATCGGTATCTGGGGCCAGAGGTTGGGTTTCTGTAGGTGTGAGTCCTCTGTTCTCCTGGTGTTTGTTCCAGCCAAGACCATGAAGGTGGTGCCGCAGGCAGGTGAGATCGGGTGCCTGTGTGAGGAGCTCAACAGCCCGGACACCCAGACTCTGGTGGAGACCTGTACCAAAATAGCAAAGGTAACCGGCCCTACGAGAGCAGCGTGGGGGCCCAGCTCCTGGGCTCCTGCACGTCTCCCTGCTCCCCTCCAGAGTGTCTCGCTGTCTCCCAGGAGGGCTGTTGTTGGCAAGGAGCAGGAGGCTTTGAGACAAGACTGTCCTTCAGGCACGCTGGAGCAGATACCGGGGGGTGGGGGTGTGTGCAAGTGCTCGTCAGAAGGAAAAAATTGGTATATGAGCAAACAACATGGGGGGAGACACTTCCAAATCGGTTAGCTGCATCAGATATAAACGGCACTGTATGCACAGCAGGAGGGCCAAGCGATTGCCCCCCTTCCGTGACTGCCGAACTAACGGTCCCGTGGAGTTTCCTTTTCTTTCTGAATTGCTGAAGCAGCGCTGTGACACGGTCTCTCCTGTTCTGGCTTCTCTCCAGGCTGTTTGCAAGTACATCCCTCCAGCACAGGCGCCGGACTTTCTGACTGTCGTCCTGGATGGCCTGCTGCATGTCACACCCACGCGTGCAAGAGCAGTGTGGAAGTGGGTGTTTGTCTTCCTGGTGGAATGCAGGAAGGAAATACTCCAGGAGGTAAAGGAGACCTTTTCTGCCATTTGACTTTGTCTCGTCTCCTCTTGCCTGTTGCACTACTCCCTGTGCAGTTGGCATGGGCTCAAGAAACGCCGCCTGTGTGCCGAGCCGAGGGGCTGCTGGTGGTCTGAGTGGTGCATTAGCAACTGCTGCTGGCATCTGCTCCACCTGGTGACAAGGATATGGGCACTTCTTGTGCAAAGTTTCCCGTTGGTCCAGGTCCTACCCGTGTGTGAGGCACTGGGAGGCACCAGCCTTGCCATTCTGCCCCTTCCTCTGGGGTCACTGTCAGTCCTCCGTGCCCTGGGACCCACTTGACCCTGCTCTTTCTTCACGGGTCCCCAATTCCATTCCTTATCGTGGCCACGGCTTCTAGCTGTGAAAGGCTCAAAGAAATGCCCCTTCCTTCGGGGGAAGGCCCTCTGAGTGGCAAAGGGGTTAGCGCTTTGGGAAAGGAGGGTAGAGGCAAGGAAAAGTGTCCCTGGAGAACTGGGATCCTCTGGAAGGCATCTTCAGGCTCTCAAAGAGTGTGTTTGGTTGTGCTCTTGCATGGCTGCAGACCCATGGTGGGAGTCATTCTGGGGCTGGGTGTGAAGCATGGCCGTGTCCTCTGTGTGCACACAGGGCACGCAGCTGCTCACATGGTTGGGCCCAGACACATTCAGTGACGGAGGCTGCGCGTGTGGGTGCGTGCAGGCGTGTGTGTGAGGGCGTGCGTGCGTGCGCAGGCTTGCCGAGAGCAGACTCGGCTCCAGACGTGAGCCAGGGTCAGGCAGGTGGAAGGGGTGAGGTTTTGAGCTGGATCTGGACCCTGCCAAGGGAGCAGGCATTGCTCCCGTGCTGAGTGACTGCGTCTGGGTCCCACAGCAGGTTCTCCTCTTCTTCCCTTCAGGTGCCAAAGATCCTGAACATCCTTTACACCTACATGCAGCAGAGCACCCACAGGCCCTTCCTGCTCCATGCAGTGTTTCTCCTCGCCCGCTTTCACCGGGAGCCCACCATCAGCAGTCTCCTCCAGAAAGGTCTGCCCATGGACAGGTACGTGCACTACCCACTTCCCCACTGTAGTCAAACAGAGACCACGTAGCTTGCTTGTACTGGGAGGGGTCTGGTTGAGGAGCAGGTCTTTTTTTTTTTCTGCCTGAACCGTCTTGAGTGTGGCAAGACTGCGTGCTTGTGTCTCTGCCATGAGTGGGGTGTTCTAAGCCCCATTGCAGATGAGGAGGTTTGAGGGCACTGCAGGACTGCGAGGATACGGGCTCAGGGGCAAACGTCTCTTCCCTTGCAGCGATGCCGTGGAGCTGTGGAGGAGCCTGGGGAGAAGCGCCTTTGGGATTCAGATCCTGAGGTGCTTAGTGGAGAAACTAAACAGAGCAGGAGACCACTGCCTGGGGACTGACGACTCTGCTTGTGAGCGACACAACCGTCAGACTGCTCTGGAGACTCTGACGGTACGTTCAACGGCAGGCACGTTCCTGCAGCTTTGCATCTGCTTTCTAACTCGTACTTTGGTGCGAGGGAGTCAGGTGCCCTTTGCGGATGCCCCCGGAGACTCCCAGGGTGCTGTGCTGGGCCGGCCTCAAGGAGTGTGGGGAGCCGGGAACGTTTTGTGCTCCTGAGCCACAAGGCTGTCGCAGAAGTGACAATTGCGGACTGTAGCCCCCGGCCCCAGGCAGGCTGGTGGGAAAAGGCCTTGCCTGAGCAGGTGGTTCTCGGTCATTTTTCTCTGCAGATCACCCGTGCCATCTCCGAGGTGGTGCTTGCCCTGAGGAGCATGGAGGAGCTCAGGCAACTGCTTCCACACATCCTTCGCAGCCTCCTGAGGTGGGCCAGTGAAACGCTGGGTGAGGAGAGGCTGCGCTCCCCCATGAGCGGTTGGAGACAACTGTTCCTTGAGGGCAAGGTGCTTGAGGAGAAGCCGTGCAGGTAAGGAGCCGAAGGGGCAGATGGAGACACTGCCTCAGTTCCCCTCGCCAAGGCATGTGCCTTTGTGGGGCTCAGGGAGCGCTTTGCCGGCCCCGCTTCCTAGATGTGGAAACCGGTCGTTGTGGTTGGTTCTCCTTCTGTTCCTTCATGGAGAAAGTCCAGCTCCCAGGCGGGAAGGTCTTACGTAGCTCGTACTGCGGATGGCTGTCATCCTACCTCCCGTGTAGCCTTGCATGCACAATCGCATCGCACTCCCTCAACAGACCCCTGCTGGGAGCAGTGACTGTCGCGGGCTCTGGTGTCAGTCATCCCAAAATGCTGGTGGGAGGAGGTATTAGGTGTTGCCTTGGTTGGTATCCAGCATGGAGGCAGGCCAGGGCTATGGGTTTTCTTCTGCTTCAGTGGGTTTGGGGCATGAAGAAAATGCCAGAGTCATTAGCTGCAGTCTTGAAGGCTACGAAGCATCATTTCAGGGGTACCTAGCTCTGCTGAAGATAAGTCTTCCCCCAGCCTGCTGTGATTTGAGATCTCTTTGGGTTTGTGGTGGTGGTGTTATTTTGATTCGTTTTGTTTGTTTATTTTGTGTTTTGTTTCTTCTGCCAGGATCTTCCTTTCAGCTGTGGAGTTGGTGCTAGGCAAATGCATGGCACAGAAATGGATGCAGCGGCTCCTGAATGGGGCCGTGTGGGCTCGTCTGGAAGACCCCCTGGCTCACCCTGAGGGGGTGCATCTCCTGAGCAGGTAAGAGCCGCAGGGATGCATCTGGCCGCCTCCTGCGGGGCTGTGCCTGGGGAAACGGCTGCTGGGACCCTTCCAGTGTGCCTGGGAAGCTGTCCTGAGCTACAAGACTAGTGTCTGCATCGGCGCAAGTGGGTTTTGGAGACGTGGCCTGTGGCCATCCTGGGTCACTGTGTCCCCCTCGCTTGTGTCCCCTGTGCAGTGTCCTACTCGACACTGGGCTCGTCTCCCCCAGTCTGGTGAAGAACCTCTTGCCGGGCTGGATTCCTGCTCAGGCAAGCCGTAGGTAGCTTGCTTTGCTGAGGTAAGACAAAGATGGGGAAGGAAGGGTTCGGAGCGGTTTTACCAAGATACTGCTGCTTGGGACACATATTTTTGTGGGAAAACCCCTGGAGAAAGGGACCCTGGAGTGGGGCAGCCAGCAGAGCCCCTGGCCAGGACCAGCTCCCCACAGTGTTTGCCTGTGTCATTCCAGCTCTCTCAGGACTGCAGGACGACAGGGACCCCCGAGTGAGGCCAGCACAGCCCTCGTTTCCTCCCCAAGCCTCTTGTCTAAACTTCCCACCCGTTGTTCCGGCTCCTTGATGCTACCAGGTGGTTTCCAAGGCTGGGCCTGGCAGAGGAGGGAGGAGAGTTGCGGTCGGCCCTTTTTCGCTCATCAGGCTGGAGGATGACATCCTTAGCTGAACCAAAGCAGCACACGCGGCAAGAGGGATGATACTGGAACAACTTAGTCTGTCTAAGCTCAAGATCTGCAAGCAAGACTAAAGCAAGCCCTGCCTCTGGTGACTTGGCTTCCCAGCCCACCATGGGATGGAAGGGGACCCTCTTGCTGAGGATCTGCCATGGACAGATGTTGCCACCACCAGCATGTACAGCTCCTCCAAGGGTCACTCTGGTTGCCTCCGTGGAAGGCAGAGGCGGCTCCAGGCCTGAAAGACCAGCTGTAGTGAGCTCTGGTGCCCTTGAGCGCTGCTGCCCATGGGATTCCCCCCAAAAGCCCCCTGAAGAGGCAAAAATGGTCACTACAGCCAAGGCTGACAGGGGGTTCTACAGCCCTGATCAGCACTCCCTCTTTTGCAAGGACCAGAGTCAGGTGAGCATCACCGTTCTTGGGCTAACCGATTATATCCCTCCTGAGGTGGTGTCCTGGCCTATCTCCTGCCGCGTGTGGTGCTTTAGGCTGTAAAGAGAATCAAAACAATGCCTCTCACTGGGGGACCTGCAGCGGCAGCTGGCCGAGGAGATGGTGAGGCCCAGCAGGAGCGGCAGGGAGGCCCGAAGCAAGCTCCAGGACCTCCTCGGCAAGCTACGCTGGGAGATGGATGGCTTCCAGCCCGCCCGCATCCGCCACCTCCAGAACCAGCTGCAGCTGGAGAGGAGACTCTTCATCAAATACATCCTGCAGTGGGTCGAGGGCGAGCTGCCCGCCTCCCCCGGCACGTACCAGCCCAAAGGCCCTCTTGGGCACCAGGGCCATCAGGAGACGCAGAGCTCCTGCTCCTCTGGCAGAAACGGGCCCCAAGCCCTGGCAGCGCTAAGGGAAAGACTGCCGGAAAGCCACCGCGCTGGGCAGCAAACAGCATGCAAGGCTGTGGCAGATGCTAAGCTCTGGGTGCCAGAGGGGGAAGGCTTGGTGCTGCTTGGAAGCACATGCAGCCGACTCCTGGAGCCAAACACCCGCCTGCAGCATCTTCTAGAAGACCTGGAGAGGCAACAGAGTGCCCTTGAGGCGGAGAGCTGCCTCCTGAAAAAGGAAGGCTCTCCAGAAGCGTGCGAGGAGGCAGAGAGGCTGCAGCGGAAAAAAGCTCAGCTAGCTGCCCTCGCCTCCCGGCTGGAAGAAAGATCCAGGCAACTGCAGGCAACTGTCCATCGCCTGGTCAATGCTGGAGTGCCGCTGCCCATCCAAAGCTCCACTGAGGATCTGTGCATGGCACCGTTGCCTCAGCAGAGAGATGGAGAAACGGGAGAGCCTGCCAGAGCTTTGCTGGCACAGGACAAGCAGGATGACTTCTCACAGAAGGGGGCTGAGGAGCTTCAGGCCCAAGGGGCTGCAGGTGATGAGGGCTCCTGTTACGTGAGCACCCACAGCCCAACTTGTTAGGAGTTGCAGGCGCAGCTCACAGAGATGACAAAGGAAAATGCTCACCTGGCGGAAGAAAATGCTCGCCTCTGTGGGCAGATGGGTTTGACAGCACGGGTTCAAGCTGCAAATGCTGACCTGAAAGGGCAACTAGCACGAGTGGCAGAGGAGCGAGATTCTGCCATCCAAAGGAACGTCTGTCTTCAAACCCAGCTGGCAGAGGCCGAGCGCGAACTGAAAGCCATGGGAGAAATGGCAGAAAGGAGCCAACAGCTGGAGAAGGAACATGAGGAGGCACAGTTAGCGCTCCAGAGGAAAGAAGGGGACGGCAGGTGTTGGCAGAGGCCTCAGGCAGACGTACACAGGGAACGCAAAGAAACCCGGCAGCTGTTTCGAGCGCAGCCGACGGAACTGAGTGATCAGAATCCAAAGCTAAACAAACAACGCCAGCAGCCACTGAAAGACCTTGAATGGCTGGAGAGAGAAAGATGCAACCGCATCGGTTGCAGGCCGTGCCAGGCTAACCTGGGAGCAAGCAAGGAGTCCATCCTCCTGGAGGCTATGAGAAAACAACCAGCAGAGCTTCGAGCATTCATAGCTCGATACAGCTACGATCCTTTCGGTGGTCCCAATGAGCGGCCTGAACTAGAGCTTCCTCTAGTTGCTGGACAATATGTTTACGTCTTTGGAGATGTGGATGAAGACGGTTGGTATGTGGGAGAGCTGACCGACGGCACAAGAGGATTTGTCCCCTCTAATCTTGTTGAAGAAGTTTCAGATGACGGGCAACCTGATGACACCAGAGTCTCTCCAAAGACAAGTGATTGGTAGCAGGACGCAGATGATGTCCATCCTGTGTTCTTATATCTTCTTCTTAAATCTTTTCTTAACGATCTCTCTGCGCAATCTCACTCTCTGTCCTGTGTGTATGTGAATTGAAAGGACTCTGTGGCAGCTACTGGGGGGCTGGCGTGGCTGGACTGGGTGCCAGCTGCTGGAGTCAACCAGGGGCTGTGGGCACCCCTGGCTCGTGGTGCCAGCCACCAGCGTGGGCCCCAGTGCAGCTAGTGGAGTGAGTGGGGAGTCTGAGTGCAGCTGCTGGGGCGAGGGGGTGTCCCGGCCACCAGGCACTGGGGTGGGAACAGTCCTGAAAAGCACCTACTGGGGGGACCAGCATGACTGAGGTGAGTGAGAGGCTCTGTGGGTGTCTGTGTCCTCTCCAAACATGGTGTGCACGGGTGTGCGTGTGCCTTCACCAGCAAATGTCAAACTGGACCAGCGGCTGACTAGGGGGGCCCGGGCTGTGGTGTCAGGCGGGCAGAGGGTGCGCGCTGCACCCAGGGAGATGGGCGAGTGTGGGGTGACTGCGGGACAGGCGAAACGTGTGAGTGCTGCATGTTTGCAGGGAGCACCAAGATGGACCAGTCAGTGAGTAGGGGACCCGTGGGGTGGGTCAGGGGGCTGGGATCTGGGCAGGGCTACCAAATCCATGAACGGGCGTGTGCTTGTGGACATAGAGAGTGTCGTGTGTGCGCCTGCGCTACTGACCTCGTGTCTCTGCCAGCCCAAGAGGAGGAGGGGATGCGGCTGTCCCGGTTTGTGTTTTATGTGAGTCCTGCCTGTGGGTGCTCTTGACGGCAGCGCCCCATCTCTGTCGGTCTGTGTGACTGGCTGTTTCAGTGTCCGCTGCGAGTCCGCGTGTCTGTGTGTGTGCATCTCGGGGGTGGATGCTCAGCTTTGCTGCAAGTTACACCTGCAAGCGGAAAAGTGGCAGCTGCGTCCCTCAGCCTGGGCAAAGACTCCAGATCCCCAGGCAACAGGCTGGGCTCCAGCAGCCAGGCAGGACTGTACTGGGTGGCACTGGCCAGTACTGGGCTCCGGCGGCATGGCAGGAGGGGTCCTGGGCCGGAGTGGCTGGAAGTGGTGACCAGTCTTGACATGCCTTAACACTGTGTCTCTGTGGGGTGCGTGGGGAGAGTGAATCCCGCTTCATCCCAAGGGCTTCCAGCTGGGGATGAGATGTCCGCGTTGCTTCAGCTGAATGCCTGCCTGGCACAGGGTCCAAGCAAGAGCTCCCTGTCAACGCCTGTGTGTCCTTCTTGTTATGGGACACCAGTGTCCAGAGGGCAACATTTGTACCTCTCACGGGCCATCCATGCTCTGGCAGCACAAACCATGCTTTTGGCATCGGTCTCTTTTGGGAGGGGCAACTGGTGATTACTGCAGGCAGAAAAAAAGCCCATTCCCCAAGGGTGACTCTGCTGCCTTTCAGGAGCTGTCAGCCCTGGAGCCCTTGGGACATGTCCAGGGAGCCCAGAAGGGGCAGAGAAAGTGGTGCCTTGGGCTGGACCTCTGCTGCTGGGCTGGGCCGGGCTCCTGGGACGGAGGGAGCTCATAGCAAGCGGGCAGCGCTTGTGAGAGACAGCTCTGCCCAGGAGCAGCTCCCCTGCCAAGTGCAGCAGGGCTGAGGGCACTGCCTGCAGGCAGCGAGGGGAGAGAGGAGTGAGGCAGGGAGAGCTTAGTGGGAGGACAGCTGAGCTTGTCACCGAAATTGGGAATAAACCTCCTAACACCAATGTAGTGTTAAATTTTCAGCGCTGGGAACACGGGGGATAGTTCCTCCTAAATCGTGTTCGCTCGATCAGTTCAAAAGTCAAACATTTATAAGTCTATGATTACAAGATTAGTACATATTCATCAAGTGTCTGGCAGCTAGAGAATCCTCTCTGGTCACAGAAGTCATCAGGGATCATAGACACAAGCCGCCAGGACAGCTAAAGTGGCAATGCGGTCAGAGAGACTGTTTCCCCTTGGCTAGAGAGTCCCCTCTGATGCCAGAGCTCCTCCCAGATCTTTGAGACATACTTCTGGGACAGCTAGAGCGGCATCCCGGTCCTAGACATGGTATTCCCGCAGTTAGAGAGTCACCTCCAATCTCAACGTTCTCCCGGACCATGGAGACATACCTGGGGAATGGCTAGGGTGGCATCCCAACCACAGAAACGTTGTTCCAGCAGTTAGAGAGTCCCGTCCTATCCCAGATGTCCTCCTTGATCATGGAGACATACCTCTGGGATGGCTAGAGGAGTGACCTGGACAAAGAGACATTGTTCCAGTTACTACAGAGTCGACAGAGGCCAGAAAGAGGTGGAAAGCAGGAAAGGTGTGGGACGCTAGAGGGGACGTAGAGGCCAGAAAGAAGTGGAGGTCGAAAAGGGGTAGGAGCCCAAATACGGGTCTGAGGCCACATAGTCGGGGTCAGGCTCAACAGGGATGGTGTCAAAGGAGAAGCCAAAACTAAGTAGAGGCCGACAGAGGGGGTGGGCACTAGGGGCGGAAAGGGAGCTAGAGGCCAGAAATAAGTGGAGGCCGCAAAGGAGTGGGAGGCTGGAGGGGAGCGAGAGGCCAGAAATCAGTGGAGGCTGAGCACATGTTGTGGGTCAGAAAGATGTGGGAGGCCAGAAGCCCAAAGAAAGGCTAGAGAAACGTGGAGGCTGAAAATTAGTGAGAGGCTGGAGGGCAATTTAGGACAGAAAAAAGTGGAGGCGGAAAAAGGGGTGGAAGACTGGAGTGTCTCCCACATCAGAGAGGTTACATCCGGGATGGCTAGAGTGGCATTCCGGTCGTGGAAATGCTGTTCTGGCACCTACAGAGTCCCCTCCGCGCCCGCAAGTCCTCCTGGATTAGAGAGACATACCTCCCACAGTGGCATTCCCGTCATAGAGATGGTGTTGCAGCACCTGGAGACTCCCCTCTGATCTCAGCCGGCCTCCACATCACGAAGATACACCTCCAGCATGGCTAGACTGGCATTCTGAACATACAGATCCTGTTCTGGCAGAGAGACTCCACTCCGATCCTGGAAATCCTCCCAGACCCTAGAAACATATGTCTGGGATGGCCAGACAGGCCTTCCTTTCATTGTAACGGTGTTCCCACAGCTAGAGAGTCCTGTGCGATCCCAGAAGTCCAAGCAGATCATACACACATACCTCCCAGACAGCCAGAGTGGTATTCCAGGGGTAGAGATGGTGTCAAAGCACCTAGAGACTCCGTTCCAAACACAGAAGGCCTCCCGGATCACAGAGACATACATCCAGCATGGCTAGAGTGCCATTCCTGTCATAGAGGGGAGTTTCCCACGGTTAGATAGTCGCCTCTAATCCCAGAAGTCCTCCCGCATCATGGAGATATAGCTCCAGGATGGCCAGAGGGGCATTCTGGCCATCGAGACAGTGTTTCAGCAGCTCTAGAGTCCCCTCCAATGCTGGAAGTCCTCCCATGTCATGGAGACACACCTCCAGGATGGCTAAACAGGCGTTCCGGTCATAGAGGCCGTGTTCGGGGAGCTAGGGACTCCCCTCCAAAGACAGCTTTCCTCCTGCATCACAGAGACATAACCTCCCAGGTAGCTAGAGTGGCTGTCAGAGAGACAGTGTTCCGGTGGCTAGAGAGGCCCCTAGAGGCCAGAAATAAGTGGAGGCTGAGCACGTGTTGTAGGCCAGAAAGATGTGGGAGGCCAGAGGGAAGGAGAGGCTTGCAAAAAATGTGGAAGTTGAAATGGGGTAGAAGGATGGAAAATAGTGAAGGCTGGAGGGCAATTTAGGCCAGGGAAAAGTAGAGACCAAAGAGTTGTGGGAGGAAACAGTAAAAGAAAACTCATAGTGACACAGTATATGGAAGAAAGGGAGGAAGTAAAATTTAGCTGAAGGGAACTGGATAAAGGAAATTTTTGAAAGAGAAATTAAATAGCGGAGTTACAAGAAATACAGAGAAGAAATTAAAAAAAACAAATCAATAAAGGGAGCCAGAGAGAAGGAAATGTAGAAGGAATATTCAAAATCGAGTACAAGAAAAATTGGCAAGAATTAAAACATAGGCACAAGGAGACGGACAGAGGGCAACACAGAAAGAAAATAAAAATACTGATGGGGTAAAAAAAACATTGGAATATTAAACAAACAGGCAGATGGATAGAATGAACCATAATAAGAAAATTTTAAAAGCAGTGAGGTACAAGAAACGCAGGAAATAATTATAAAATAGGGACAGGATGATGGATAGAAGGAAACACAGGAAAACATTTTTAAGCAACAAGGTACAGGACAGAGCGAAGAATTTAAAAGCAGAGACAGGGTGCCAGAGAGAGGGAACTGTAGAACAAGAAATTAAAATGCAACAGGGTACAAGAAACACAGGAAAGCATTAAAAACATGGAGAGAGACAGCCGCCAAGAGAGAAACATAGAACTAAATCACCAGGTGAAATGGCGCAGGGCAGAGCCAACAGAAGAGTAAAAAGTTTCGGGCAGCCGGACAGGGAGGTGGGCCAGCAGAGAGGCAGACGCAGGCAGGGACAGGCAGGGAGGCGGCAGAGGTCTGGGGCAGGGCAGCAGAGATGGACCAGGACACGCACAAGAGAACGCGTGACTCACCGCAGCTCCTGGTGCCAGCTTCACCGCCCCAATCCTTCTCCCTCTGCCTCTTCCTCCTCCGCAGGGCCACTTGCTCAGCCCTCCCCTGCTCAGCAGCACACAGTGAACGCCTCAGTGCTCCTCATCCGCACGGCGTCCTCGATCCGCGGTGGCTCATGCCTGTAGCCGCCGGAGACACCAAGCTCCCAGCACCACGTGCTGGTGGTCTGCTCTGCCAGGGACATCTCGGCGAGATCCCTCTTTGATGCAGGGACTGTCTGTTCCTCGCTGGAGGCACCTGCCTGAAGCACCCCCCTGCATTCCCTCCTCAGCCAGTTCCCCTTCACCAGCTCCCTCAGGCAGCCATGCCCCGGCAGCCCCTTTACAGCCAGAGCCCCAGCGGCAGCAGGGCCAGCCCCACCTCAGCCTCACTGGCCACGCCTGGGGCTGCCCCAGCCCCAGCTGGAGCCCATCGGGAACAGGGACCATGGCCAAAGCCCCACGGCACAGGGCCCCTTTCCCTGAAGCTGTCCTCAGCCACGAGCTCTGCCCCCGGGGTTGCGACCACAGCCGAGGGGCACAGAGGAGGCAGGAAAAGGTTATTCATTAATGCACCTCAGGAATCCAGGCAGCGAGTCGGCTGCGAGGCTCAGTGCCCAAAGGCAGCAGGGCAGAGGGAGACAAAGGGAAGAGACAACAGGAGGAAGGACAGAGGGACATAGAGAAGAGGCGTGGGACAGGGAGCCAGAAAACAGGCCACTGTGAATAAGAGAGGGACAGGGAGCGGGACAAGAGCGTAGAGAGAGGAGTGCAGAGAGATTGAGGAAAACAAGAAAAAAGGACAGAGGGATGGTGGAATAAATGAGAGAGACGGGGAGGAGGAAAGAAAAGCAGAGGGACCAGCAAGACAACAAGATAGAGACTAGAGAAGGGCTGGGGAAAGTGATAGGGGAAAAGAAACATAGGCAAGAAATGAAAAATACAAACAGGGAGCAGGACAGAGGGAGACACTGAAAGAAAATGTTGAAAAGAAACAGGGTACAAGAAATATAGGCAAGAACTAACAAATAGGGACAGGGAGATCTAGAAAAAAGTATAAGAAGTGATGTGGTACAGGACAGAGAGGGAAGAATTAGAGACAGGGAGATGGATAGAGGGAGACGTAGAAAATTTTAAAAGCGACAGGATAAAAGAATCAGAGACAACAATTAAAAAAAAGGTCACTGGAGCTGCATAGAGGGAGACGTAGGGAGAAAAAGTGACAGGGTACAGGAAACACAGACAAGAAATTAAAATTAGGTCAGGGAGACAGAAAGAGCGAAAGGCAGGAAGAAAAAGTAGAAAGTGACTGGGTTCAAGAAACATGCAATAATTTAAAAAATAAGAACGAAGAGGTAGAAAGAAAGTTTCCAAAGCAGTGGGGTACAAGAAACATAGGCATGAATTAAAAAGTAGGGACAGGTAGCCTGAAAGAAGGGGGGGATGACCTTGTCTGGCTGCCGGGTGCCCACCAAGCTTCTGTATCGCTCCCCCTCCTCAATATGACAAGGGGAGAAAATACAACAAAAATGCTTGTGGGTTGAGATAAGGCTAAAGAGATCACTCATCAAGTACTGTCACAAGCAAAGCAGACTCGACTTGGGGGAAAGTAATTTAATTCATTGTCAATCAAAGTCAGAGTAGGGGAATGAGAAATAAGAACAAATCAAAAAAACAAACAAAACAACTTCCCCCCACCCCTTTCTTTTTCCCTGGGCTCATCTTCACTCCTGACTCCTCTACCTCGTCCAGCCGAGCAGCGCAGGGGGACAGGGAGCAGGGACCGTGGTCAGTTCGTTGCATGTTGTCTCTGCCGCTCCTTCCTCCTCACATCATTCTTCTGCTCCATCACGGGGTCCCTCCACGGGGCCACAGCTGCTGCCAGGAGCCTGCTCCAGCACAGGTTCTCCACAGGGTCACAGCCTCCTTCAGGCACATCCACCTACTCATGGGGTTCTCTGTGGGCTGCAGGTGGGTATCTGCTCCACCGTGGACCTCAGTGGGGTGCAGGGGATGACAGTCTTCACCAGGGGCTGCCGGGGAATCTCTGCTCTGACGCCTGAAGGATCTCCTCCTCCGTCCTCACTGACCTTGGTGTCTGCAGGGCCGTTTCACACTCACATTTTCTCTACAACAGCTTCTGCACGGCATTTTTTAGCCTTTCTTAAATACAGCGTCACAGAGGCACCACCAGCACTGCTGATGGACTCAGTTTGACCAGCAGCAGATCCATCTTGGAGGTGGAACTGGCTGTGCCCAACATGGGGGCAACTCCTGGTGTCTTCTCACACAACCCACCCCTGCAGCCCCTGCCTCCACCCCCAGCTAACAAAACCCTGCCACGTAAACCCAATACGAAAGTGATCAGCTGCAGGGCGAGTGGGGGGATTGAAAAATAGGGAAAGGAGCCACAGAGAGAGACAGAGAGGAGGAAAAAAAAAAAAAATAGTCATGGGCTACAGGACAGAGAGGAGGAAGGGTGATGGAACCAGACTCAAAGAGATGGAGAAAAACAAAGAATAGTGATGGGCCACAGGGCAGAGGTGGAGGAATTTAAAAAGGGGACAGCAAGGTGGACAGAGAGAGACTGAGAAATACCAGAAAGCCTCGATAAGCTAAAGGGGAGAGGGAGAGGAATTAAAGAATAGGGACAAGAAGCCAAACAGATGAAGAACGATAAAGAGGAAAACGGGCTATGGGACAGAGAGGGAAGACATTACAACGTAGGGACAGGGACCTGGAACAAGACAATCTGAGAAAGAAAAGGTCTATCTAGAATACAGGGCAGAGAAAGAGGAATTAAAAAATAGCAACATGGAGCCAGACAGAGAGAATTGGGGCAGGGAGGGAGGGCCAGGAACTATGAAGGGCTAAAGGGCAAATGGGGAGGAATTAAAAATATTTGGGTAGGAAAACCGAGAGATAGATGGAGAAAGACAAAAATAGTGATGG
>NW_028114007.1:0-29596 GCF_964289735.1 Phaethon aethereus | reverse complement strand
CCCGGGCGTTCGGTCGCAGCCGTGCTCCCGCAACTATTTACTTTGGCGTCGATGCGGGTAACCCGGCCGGGCAGCGCAAAGCCCTGCCGCTTGCATCCCGCCGCGCCGCAGCCCCCCGGCTGGCTGCGTCCTGGGAGCGACCCTCGGCTTCCCTTTGCGCGGCGAGCGGGGGCACGAGGAAAGGCCCGTTCCCGACCCCTCCGCTCCCCCGTGCCGCCACGATGCGCCGGGGTCCGACAGCCGCGCCGCTCGGACGGGTCCCGGCGCTAATCGATGGATGTCACGGGGGGCTTAACGCGCGGCGGCTGCACGCCGAGGGGGCCCGCCGCGGCTTTCCCCCCTCCCCCTTGCGAACAGCTTTGCGCATTCGGGGGTTCGGTGTTGTGTTTTTGTTGGGTTTGTTTTTTTTTTTTAAATGAAGTCTAAAACGTTCAATCACCTTTTCATAAGCTGTCAGCTTGCCGTGCGTGAAAGCAGAGCCCCGCGCTCTACCCCGTCTCCGAGCGAAGTTGCCGCGCCTGACACGATCCCGGTCTAGCGTGTCCGCGCGCGAGAGCTCGGACCCCGCGAACCCCTTCTCGAAGCCTGGAGCGACACCAGAAACCAGCATTTCTGCGCCCGGTTAAACCAGATCTTATTTCAAATCCCGCGTTTCACGACCCGGCCGCGCGCCGGCGAGGCGGGAGCGAGGACACCAAAAGCGAAACGAGACTGTCCCTGGGAAAAGGCGCGCCTCGCCCCGCGGGAAGGTTCCCGTCCCCTCGCCCCGCGCACGGCTCGGGCGCGCGCCGGCCGGCCCTCCGACGCGGCGGGGAGGAGAGGCCTGGGGGGCAGAGCTGGGGCGGGGGCGACCGCGTTCGGGGCCCAGCGAGCCGGAGAAGCGGGAGCCATTCCGTCGCGTCCTTCTCCGGGCTGGGGCGGGGGGGGGATGTCCGCCTCCCCTCCCGTTGGCGCGGGACTGGGGGGACCTTCTCGCTGATGTTGTTGATGCGGGGCTGGGGGCCGGAGGGGGATCTGAGGGGATCCCTGGGCCCCCCGGGAAGGGCGGCTCGGGCGGGAAGAGCTTCCCGCGAAACCGCGGCCGTCCCCCGGGTCGAACGCCGGAGGTTAATAATAATCGCACCAGGCAGCACATCATTGCCCCCGTATCTGGTTGAGAGATTTACAACTGAAACTCGTGGCGGAGGAAGAAATTGCCTCAATCACTCGGAGTAATGGCACATGGAGAGGCACTTGGGCGTGACTGCTATTTAACACAGGAGCCCAGCTTGGCTTCATTTAACGTGCCGGTTCCTTTCTAATAAACACGTTACACGACAAGGTGGGGATTAAGATCAGAAAAGTAAATAAATTGGAAACCGATGGGGAGAGATGGGAGGGAAACGGAAGGTACGGGGAGGCGGCGGGGGGAAGCGATGGGCGATCAGCTCCCGCGCCGGGGCGTGGGGGAGCGACCCCGAAGGCCGCGGCGGTGGCTTCCCGAGCTTCGTTTCGGCGTCTCGGCGGGCCCGAGATTGCCTTCTGGGGTGGCTGGAGCTTGCTTTGGTGCAGCCTGCTCGGAAAGAGCGGGGGGCGAGGGACGAAGTCCCCGGGCCGCGGGGGGGATCCCTTCGGTTTCGGCTGGCAAAGGTGGCTCGTGGGCAGGTGCTCTGTCCAGAGCCCTCCCGCCGGCTCTCGCGTCGCGCTTCGCCTCTGGAAGCAAAGCAACCTTCACGTTCGAGCCCTCCGCTGGCCGGGGAAGAGGTCTCCGAAGACTCGGGCACGCTCTGCCCGTAACGCTGGCGCGGCGGCACGCGGCGACGCCGGGAGGGATTCGGGCCCGGGGCGCCCAGGGTTTCCCCGCCGGGGGTCGGGCACCCTCGGGGAAAGGCGGCTGCGGGAAGTCGGTCTCTTAAACAACTCGGTAGCTGTTACTATACGTGTTAGAGGAGCAAGGAAAAGCGCAGCGCACCAGTTGACGGGGAGGACTGGGGGGTTAATTTTCAGGATGCTGCCTGGGAATTTAGCCGTGGGATTTCCATTATTGCTAATGGGACTCACGCAGCTTAATTTCAGGCGAGCTACACTAAAAACATACCCCTAACCGTCTGCGAAATTTCGGTCCCGAAATCAAGCCTTTTAAAAGTTAGGGGAGGGTAAACAAGCACCTGAAGCGGCACCGTCTCGCGATTTCGCCCCTTTCCGTCGTTCGGATTGAAGAGTCGGGGAGGGGGAGGGACTGGAGCAGTTTTAGGCAATTAAAAAAACCCGTACTGCAGGCGCGCCGGCTGCCCGCGCTCCGCGTTCTCGCCTTCTGCCAATTAAAGCGGCAGAGTTACAACCCCCGAAAAAATAGGGGTAGCTGCTGCCTTCCCCTCAGGCGTACGACCGCCAGCGCCGCGCTATCGTACGCGTCTAATAACCCGAGCAGCGCCGCCTTTCATCGCGAGGCCTCTGTTATTAGGCTGTTCTCGTTAAACGACCGCTATCAGCTGGTCCCAAAGTACATTAAATCCCATTATAATTATAAACACACTTCCCCATAACGTTCTCCTTAGATTACATTTGCGCTGCTTTACCCCAAGGGTATCTTTGTACTAATACCGTCCGTAGCGGTTGTTTCGGCTGACGACGCCGGGGCCTGCGCCGGCTGCGGCGTGCCGCGCCGGGGAGGGAGAGGTCCGCGCTGCCGACGACGCGGGCAGGCGACGCGGGCACCGCTGAGGTGCCGGAGCGCGTGACCCCGGTTGAGGATGCTCCCCCTGGGGAGCAGCTCCCTCGGCGCCGGGCACCTCGGGGCCCGCGGCCTACCGCTGCCTTTTTCCGTCATCGCTAGTCCAGAGCCGCCGGCCCCGACCTTTGCCGGCGGACCTCCATCGCCCACCCTCGCCGCCGATGCGGGCTGGCTCTTGGGTCCGGGCGGGATGAGCCGTACCGGGGCGACGCGCGCTCGCCGGCGCGTCGCACCCGCCGCGGCCCCCGGCCCGACTCCGTCGCCGACCCCAAAACTTGGTTTTGTGGGCACGTTCCACCTTCTCTCCTCCGCTTCTCCCTGGGGCGGAGCGCGGGCGGCCGCGGGGCTTCCCAAACCCGGCGCGTGGCGAGGCGGGGAGGTTCCGCGCGCGGGTGGGCGCCTTCCACGCGCGCCTCCCTCCCCCCCCCCCCCCCCGCCCCCGGGGGGCTCTGGTCGCGGGTGGGGCGGCGCGGGGGCAGCCGTGAGGCCGGCTCCTCCATGTTGGCTGCTGGCAGCGCTGTCCAGCCGCCGGCCGCCCCGCAAGGTGCCGCGGGGATGGGCGGGGGGGGGCGCCCGCACTCAAGATGGAGCGGGCGGCGGCGGCGGGGGGGGGGGGGGGGGGGGGCGGGCGGGTGGGTGGGTGTGGGCGGCCTGACGTGGGCGCGGGGCGGCCCGTGGGCCGGCGCCGCGGTGATTTGCTGCGCGGCGCGGCGAGCGGCGGCGGCGGCGATGAGAGCGGGCAGTGCGAACTGCCGGAGCAGCCGCCGGCCGCCGTGAGTGCGGGCGCCGAGGGGGGGGGGGTGCGGGGCGGGGGGGGTAGGCGAGCGGCGAGCGCCGCGGGCCACGCCGCCCGTGGGGTCCGGGCCGCCGCCGCGCACCTGACGGGGGCAGCGCGGCGCGGCGGCGCCCCGCGCGTGGGACGGGAGCGGCGCGCCCCCGCCGCGGGGAGGCGGCCCCGGCGGCCCCCGCCGAGCCCGGCGCGGAAAGTTTTCGGCGAGTCGGCGGCGGGCCGCGGGCTAACCTTCCCTCCCCTCCTCTCTCCCGGCCCTCTCCTCCTCCCGCTCCGCTCCCCCCGCCGCCTTTTGTTTCCGCAGATAGTCGGCACACAAAGCTGGTCCCGGGTCTGCGCGGCGGCGAGGCACCCTGATGAGCCAGCCTGGGGAGCGCCATGGATCTGACTAAGATGGGCGCGATCCAGCTGCAGAACCCCTGCCACCCCACCGGGCTGCTGCACAAAGCCAACCAGATGCGCCTGGCGGGGACGCTGTGCGACGTGGTCATCATGGTGGACAGCCAGGAGTTCCGTGCGCACCGGACGGTGCTGGCTTGCACCAGCAAGATGTTCGAGATCCTCTTCCACCGCAACAGCCAGCATTACACCCTGGACTTCCTCTCGCCAAAGACGTTCCAGCAGATCCTGGAGTACGCGTACACCGCCACCCTGCAGGCCAAGGTCGAAGACTTGGACGACCTGCTCTACGCCGCCGAGATCCTGGAAATCGAGTACCTGGAGGAGCAGTGCCTGAAGATCCTGGAGACCATCCAGGCCTCCGAGGACAACGATGCCGAGGTCGCCGTGGCCGACGGAGGCGCCGCCGCCGAGGAGGAGGAGGAGAGGAAGTCGAGGTACATCAAGGGCCTCTTCACCTCCAAGCCTGCCGGCGAGGAGAGCGGCTACGCCGGCGCGGCCGGCCAGAGCCTGCTGCCGGCCGTAGCGGGGCAGAGCCCCTCCGCCTCCTCTTCCTTCGGCCCCCTCTCCGCCATGAGCCCCACCAAGGCGGCGGTGGACAGCTTGATGACCATCGGGCAGTCGCTGCTGCAGGGCGCCCCGCCGCCCGGCGCCCCCGAGGACTCGCGCCCCGCCGCCCGCCGCCCCCTCGGCCTCGCCGAGGTGAAAACCGAAGCCATGCAGGTGGACGACGCCTCCGGCTGCAACAGCCCCCGTTCCGCCGAGCCCGGCGCCTCCGGCGGGGAGAAGCCCGACGAGAAGGGCAAGGAAGGGCCCGGCACCCCGACCCGCGGCAGCGTCATCACCAGCGCCCGCGAACTGCACTACGCCCGCGAGGAGGGTGCCGAGCCGCCGCCCGAGCCCGGCCAGGGGCTGCCGCTGGGGCCGGAGCCGTCCGCTGCCGCCCAGGGCGAGAAGCCCCTGGGCATCTACTCCCTGCTGCCCAACCACAAGACTGAGCCGGTGCTCGGCGTGCCGCCCTCCGTGGCGTCCGCCCTGCACGTGCAGCCGGCCCTGGCCGTCTCCATGGACTTCAGCGCCTACGGGGGGCTGCTGCCCCAGGGCTTTATCCAGCGGGAGCTGTTCAGCAAGCTGGGGGAGCTGGCGGCCGGCATGAAGACGGAGAGCAGAGCCCTGGGCGAGCAGTGCAGCGTGTGCGGGGCAGAGCTGCCGGACAACGAGACGCTGGAGCAGCACAGGTGAGCGCCGCTGCGTTCCGCGCCGGGCGGGATCTCGGTTTCGGGCAGGGCGTTGGCGCGGGCGACGTTCCTGCCGCGTACCCCGAAACCGGGACGCGGAGCGGTGTGCGCGGAGGGACAGCTGTCGCAACTTTTCTGGCTCCGGCAGCCGTGCCAGAAGGCTCCCCGGCTGGGAGGACAGCCGGGACAGGGCTCGGGGCTCGTTTCCCTGACCGCCGTCTGCCGAACGGCTCGCGCTCGCTACCCCTTCGGTTTAGGGATCCGGCTGTAAAGGGATGCGGCGGGGTCAGGCAGCCCTCACCCCCCCGCACCGCTCCCTCCCGCACCCTCCACACGTCCATGCAGGGCGAGGCGGGACCCGTGGGATCCCGGCGCGCCGATGACATTTGGGATCGCTGCGCGCAGCCCCTTGCCAGCCCGGTAGTTCCGTGCCCCGCAGCTTCCCGGTTCGCGAAATATCCGCACGCTGCTCAAAGTAGCACGTAGGTCGGGCTGGGTAACGCTGGGGCGAGCGCAGAGGGCTCGCTCGCGCTGCCGCAGAGCCGCGGGTCCGGCCCCGCGGGGCTGGGTTCAGGGTTGAGCCTCCAGCGGACGCGATTTCGGGGCTCCCGTGCTTGGGGGGGCCGGGGGGGGGGGGGGGGGCGCTGATTTTTGTGCTCGCGCTGAGCCCCGCACCTCGGGGAGCTGCTGCGGTGTGGGAGCGTGGCGGCCGTTGTTGGCACGTGAGTTCGGTGCTCCCCCGTCTACCGTCTCCCGATCGGGGGAGCGGGGACCAGAGCTCGTTCCCCGATTTGGCTGGGGAACGGGGACGCGTTAATTAAGGCATTGCCGGTCAAACCTCTTGGCGCCGGCTGAGCTTCGGCGGGAACGGCCGCGTCCTGCCTAGGGGAAGGCAGCACCGGCACGGTGCCGGAGCTGCGCGTCGTGTCAGATTTTTAAGGAATCAACAGGTTAATTAGTCCTGATGCACATAACGCGCTCCGGGGACGGTGGCCGTGCCGGCGCGCGCCTCTGGCGGGGGAGCCGGTGCTGCCGACGCGCTCGCCGCCTGCGGAGGCTGCCGCCCGCGGGCGGTGCGGGGTGCGCCGGAGCCGGCGTCGGGTGCCGGAGCAGCAGCTCCCCGCATGTTCAGCCCGGGAACGTCTCCAGCGCGGGGCGGCAGCCGCCGCTCCGGGGATCTCGGCCCCATGCGGGTCTGCGAGCGCCGGCAGCGTCGCCTCTTGCTCTAGCTGGCGACTGGGAGCCGCCGTGAGCAGCCCTCGCCCCTCGGAAGGGTCCCCCCCGCTCTTTGTGGGTGCTTTCTGCTTTGTTCCCCCGCCTCAGGAGCGGGAGAGCTCGCGGCTCGCGTTCGTTAGCGTGCCCGAAGCGGCCTCAGTGCGGCTCTTCCCCGGCCGTGCGGTGATGCAGACCGAACGTCACCGGAGGAGAGCTGCAGTGAAGGCTCAGGGAGAATTTTAACGTGCCGTTCTGCCGCGGCCTCGACCGTCGCCCCTTCTCCCTCCGAGCGCGAGGACCGGCGCTGCCGCAGGAGAGGGCGACGCCAGCGCTGCCCGGCTGCTCCTGCCGCTTCCCCGGGGGGTCTGCCCCGGGTGGGATCCTTCCCCCTGCGCCCCGGCGGTGGGGAGATGGGGGAGCGCGGCCCAGCCCGTCTAACGCAGCAGCCCGTGCTTCCCGTCACCTTCCTGCACTCGCCACGTTTTGACATCCGGGGCTGCGGTCACAGCTTATTTCTTAATTATTCCCGGCCCTTCCCAGGGGGCTGGGCGCCGGGCCCCGTGGCCCGACGGGCGCTCGGGTCGGAGCGGGGCGCGGCGCCGAGCGCCGTCCCCCGCAAGCGAAGCCTCGAAGGCCACCGCTTGCGGCCAGCGCCAAACTCCGCTTGCCGGCTCCTGCGTTCGGGCAGGTTACCTGGCGCCGGCGAACTTCGCAGGGCGAGCCAAATCCTTTGAGCCCTTTTTAAACCGATCCGTGCGACCGTCCACGTTGAAAGGCGTTGGGCAACAGGCAAATGAACTCACACGCACGCGTTACCCCCCCCGGCACCCCCCCCCCGGCCCAAAGTCTAAATCTAAGGCGGTTTGTGCGCAGACGAGGTCTCATGTGGCTTTTTTATGGTGTTTGCTTTCGAAGACGTGGCGAAAATCACCATTTTGGGAGGATTTGTGGGATCCTATTGTATTTATGGAGCTGTTAAACAGCGTCTGCGCTAGATCGGGGTTTGTAACTCTCTGCTGGAGCGGTTCTGGCGGCGGCGGCCGTGCCGGCTACGGGCTCCTCTCCGCTCCGGTGCCTGGCGGAGAGGTGGTCCGGGGGGGACGCGCACCCCGCACCGAGGCCCCGGCGCCGCCTCCCCGAGCCCGCTGGCGGCGGGGGCAGGATGTGCTGGGGGCACCGCCGCGTGGCTCGTCGACCGGCGGCTTTCGCCGACCTCCTTCTGCTGCGCGCTTGCTGCTGTGGTTTCGCTTTCCGACCCCGAAGCCGGCGCCGAGGTGCGCGGAGCAGTCTCGTTCCCAGCTGCCGCAAGCCGGGGGTGGCTGCCGGCGAGGGGCGACCCCGGGGGCGGGCCGGACGCGGGGTGCCGGGCCGCCCCGATGGGATGCTCGCCCGCCCGGCGCGATGGCTTTCGGGCGCGGAGCCTGAACCCGTCCAGAGCTGACGCCGCTCGTTCCGCAGGGAGCTTAACGAGCCGACGCGTACCGTGCCTGTTTGCATCGCGCAAGCGAGCGTACGCATATGGCGGGTATGTTTGTTTACACACACACACGCCTATAGAAGTATAAATATACATGCGTATAGGCTCGGAGCCTTCAGAGCGTTGCTCCTGTCTTCCTCGGCGTGGGAAACGCACGCCGCAAAAAGGAGAGCGGAGGGCCGGGCTGGCTTTCCACCGGGCTCCGGCAAGCGCCGCGGGGGACGGTCGCCCGCCCCGGCCGCCCTCGGCCTCGTGGCAGCGTCGTCCGCGCCCCGCCAGAACGCGGGCGAGTCGAGAGCACCGAGTTGTGACTTTTCGGTGGCCGAGCGGCCACAAGCCTTTGGCGCTGACTCTGATGGGGGTTTTCGGGTCCCCGAACCCACCAGCTGCTGCGCGGTGCGGGTTTTCTTTTGCCTTCTTCACCGAGCTTATGATTTTGACTGATTGAGCGCGTATTGAGTTGGCAACTCTTTAATTTTTTTTTGTTATAAAAGATTTCCTTCTAGGTTCAGCAAAGTTCAAACTTAATCTAATGTTAGTATCGATCGTCGCCTCTAATTGCAGGCAAAAAAGCCATAGTTCAAGCGGCCCTTTTTTGGCTTTGTTAGTACGGAGAAAAACCTCCCGGGCTGCCACGGCAGTGCCGTGCTGAGCCGCCGGCTGAGCCCGGAGTAATTTTTCATCAGAACGTCAAATACCTGACGACTTCATTTTTTTTAGCGTTGATAGCAACGGGGAAGGCTGCGGGCGGGGATGCGATTCCATAAAGTTCGGCAGCGGCACGGCCGAGCATCCGGACCCCGATGCCGTCGGGGAATTCGCCCACCGCGGCGATGCCGCTGGCCGCCAGCGTTCGCCACGTGTTGCCTGGGCGAGATGGAGACGCTCGGCTGGAAAATGAAAGCGCTTGGCGGCGGCGGCGGCAACGTCAGGCCGGTGATGGGTGAACGCTCCGCCGGGAGTGGTTTTGGCTGGCAGGTGCCGTCGCGTGGGGATGCACCTCGGGAAAAGCCTCTGCTGAAATTTTCACAGATGAGTTGTGCGTTTTGAGGCTTCGGCTTTGGTTTGGGTTGTTTTTGCCCGTTTCTGAAGCCCGGGGGAGCAGCAGACCCAAGTGTCCGCCTCCCGCAGCGCCGGCGCGCAGGACCGGGGATCGATGCGCTCGCCGGTCCGGTGCGCGGGGCCGGGCGTCCACGCTCCCGCCGGTCCGAAACGCTCCTGCTCGGGGACCCGGCAGCTCCCCGTGGGATTCAGATCCGCCGGCAGCGCCCGGCAGTCCCCGTCACCGGCAGCCCGTTGGTCTGCTCTGTGCGCGCAGCTGGAACGTTAATGCCGTAGCAGCCGCGAAGTAGCCGCGTAGGGAAATACTCCGGCTTTTTTGGCATTCTCTTTGCTGGCCTCACCTCCGTTCGTCTCCGCCTGGATTAGCTGCGCGTTGCGCGGCTAATGCTATTAGGCGCGTTGGCACCGCTCGACGTGTCACAGTGAGAAACAGATGCGGTATACCATTAAAGCAATAAACGCGATAAATCGGATCCCAAGCGCTTTGTGAGATGTTATTAGCGTTAATTTTGGTAGTCTGATACAGTAGTTGTTTCTTTATTTTATTTTAAGCGTTCGGCAATTTATGTTCCGCTGCGCTCGGCTGCGGCCGAAAGCTTAAAAAAAACGGAGGAAAAATAGAGAACGAAAGGGGAGGGAGGACCCAAAAAAAAAAAAAAGGCCGGCAGCCCCCCAAACTCTGCCCATGATTACTTCCAGAGTCCGAGGACAACTTGGCAGCTCTTGTTTCTTGCTGATGGGCCTTATTAGCGGCACCTGGCATCATAAGGGGCTAATGGAAACCAGCGTTCCCGGCCGGCCGCGGCCGCGCGGCTCCGGCAGCGCGGGGCGGCCGGGCGAGGAAGCTCTTATTAGCTTTATGGGCAGGGGGACGTGCCCCGCTCAGGAAATGAATGTTGCAGCTAAGGTCCGCGGCGCTGACCCCGAGCGTGTAACCTGTGAGCGCCGGCGGAGACCCCGCTCAGGATGCTTGGGATTTCGGGGGCTCTCTGGTTCTTGTCACGGGCAGAGGGGGAATACGGCGCGGTATGTTGCAGCCTTGAACTTTTGATTTATTCGGCGGGGGGGACTTAACCGTTTCCATGCTCGCCTCCTCGCGCGGAGGGGGAGGAGCCCCCTTCGGCTTCCGCGTTATTCCGTCGGTTATCCCGCGTCGTTTTAGCTGCGCGGGTGACGCGCTGGAGAGCAAAGCTCTGAGGCTCCCGCCAGGAAACGCCACTTTTTCCGAAAAAAAAAAAAAATTTTCCCCAATTATCTTTCTTTTTCCCCTGGCCCAGCGGTAACTTTGGCGTCTTCCCCACCGACGGCGGCGCCCGGCGCTTTCGGCACCTTGCGGCTCGCCGATGGCAGAGGGGCTTCCACGGGGACGCGGCGCGCCCGCCTTCCCCGGTGCGGCGCGTCTCCCAGGGACCGGGCTGGGTGGCTCTGCGCCGGCCGGGCGGGCCCCACCGGCTGCGGGGTTGGGACCCCGACGCAGAAAACCTGCCTGCCCGAGGGCGCTCGGGGTGGCCTTTTCCCCGAAGCGCGCTCGCCCGCAGCCGTCCGATAAGCCGTGCGGAGCCTTTCCAGCGCGCGTCGTGACTCGTCGGGCGACGCTGGTTAAAACCGCGCCTCTCGGCTGCGCGCAGGGACCCTCGGGGAGCCTGCGCCGTTTCGAGGGTGACGCCGTCGACTCTTTTTTTTTTTTTTTTTTTCCCCCCCTTTCCTTGGCCCCGTGGAAATGGCGTGGAGCGGCCCGGGTGCTTGGGGACGGAGCATCCCTGCAGCCTTCGACGCGATGTTGGCTCTTTAGCTACACCGGTGGGTAAATCTGTTTTCCTTGGATGGAGTAAAACGATCTGCATTTTCCTTTTTTGCTCGCAATTAGCAAGATTTTTCTTTTACTCCCCCCCCCCGGCGCCCACCCCAGCCCTCGACAGCTTCAAGAGAGGCTTTAAATGAGTAATTACTAAATATTTCCCGGCAGCCAAACACGGGGGCCGTGGCATCTCCTGTTGCAAAAGTGAAAAATATTTCTGTTTGCCGTTAATTTTAGTGGCAGGCGGATCACGTTAACTGGCTGTAATTGCTTCCAGATATGGCAGAGGGTTTTGTGTGTTGGGATGAAGGGTCTGGTAAGTGCTCGCTTCCTGTGTAAATTAGCCTATTCCATTCATTCCCCCTCGCCCGGCAGTCCTGGCTTGTGTCACTCTGCCTGCAAGGCTGCTTTTCCCCCCCCCCCCGGCACCACCACCGCCCCCCGGCCCGGTGTTGGGCAGCTCGGCTCGCCGCTTTACGGCCGGGCTTCGTCCTCGGCTGGGCATCGCTCCCCGCTTCGCCGTCAGGACGTGCGAGCGACGGCAGCCCGGTGCCGGCTGAAACGAGGGAAGCGCGGACGGAAGAGGTTCCTAGAAGGCGAGCGCCAGGGAAAGGGTTACGCGGCCTTCGGAAGAAGCGCAAACGAGGCCGGCGCATCGGCGTGCGGTTAGACGCCTTTTAATACGGGCTTGCGCGCCTTTGGCGCGATCGCGGCACCGACTCTTATCCCCGGGCTCGAGCCCGGTCGCGACGACTTGCCGCGGGGCTCCCGGGAGCGTGGCGTGGGTATTATAATCCTTAGCGAAGCGTGCCTGAAACGCCTGGTACCGGTTTTGAGCCGCGGTTTGCACCGGCAGGGTTTCGGAGCACTGCCGCAGCTGCCGTGGCGAGCGGCCGGTGCCTCGGCGAGAGTGATAAGCGCTGCCGGCCCACGTGCTTTGGCAAGCAAAGGCGGATTTCTCTTCTCGATTCCTTTTTCCGCCGGCTCGGTCGCTCCGCAGCCCAAGAAAGGAGCCCCGCCGTCAAAATTCGGCTCGCAGGAGCTTGTGTCGCCGAGACCGCCAGGCCAGGGCCGCCTGTATCATCTACGCCGTAGCGTTCCCAGCCGGTTGTAGGTCGCTTGCGGCTGGGTACGCGCCCCACGCTGCCGGTCCGGTTTCCCATCGGCCTCCGCCGTCTCGCTGCTGTTCTACTTAGCAAACAAGTCGGCGACAGGCGAGCGCGGAAACCCTTCTGCGCTTAGGCGCGAGCGCGGTAAAGGCGTACCGAGCCTCGCCAGAGCTGCCGCCGTAAATCGGCGTTAAACGCCCTGCTTTGTTACCGGTGTCGGCGCGGGAGATGGGCCCTTTATCTGCGTGTATCAGCTGGGCTGATAACCCCGCGCTCTGTTCAGTGCCGTACGAGGAGCGGCTGGCCCGCCGCGCGCCGGCATCGCCCGCGCCGGGTGCCGGCACGGGGGCAAGGGGAGGATGCCAGTGCGGGTGACGCCGGGGCCCTTGCCTCGCGCGCCGCGGAGGGGACCCTCTGCACCCCCCCCCTCGAAAAAATAGACCTCCGCCTGCCGGCACACGCAGCTTGCGGCGGGGAGGAAGACGCCTGTTTTTCACCGCGGTGACCTATAAAGAAGGCAGACGTTGACCGAGCGGAAAAACAAAGAGAAACTAGAAAAAAAACCCAAAAAAACCCAAAAAACCCCAAAAAATAAAAAAACCCACAGCCCCGAGCACCGGACCGGTTCCATGGCCGGCACGCGCGCAGGGTCAGAAGGTGCGCGCGTAGCCGGCGGGAGGCGGGCGCGGGGTCCCTGCTGGCACGGCCGGCGGGAGAACGCCGGGCTCGTCTTTCCCTGCGCCATAACTGTGCGGCACCACGATGTCCCCGAGCCAGGGAGATCTCTCTCTCTCTCTCTCTCTCTCAAAAAATTACTCTGGCCGATCATTTAATCTTGTTTCAGATTTGCGTTTTGCGCGCCAGGTGCTCCGCCGACGGCGGCCCGCGTGCCGCCGGCGGGGCTTGCCACCGAGTTTGGGTACGGTGCCGGGCTCTGCCCTTTGTCACCTTCCCTCGTTCTTGTCTTCGCGCATTATTTATAGTAAATCATCTTAGAAAGGAGCGCGAAGGAGGAAGCGTGATTCATCCTCCCTGAAAGCAGCAGCGACGTAAATAAAGGCAAAGCGCTTACTACGTGTTTTTTATTATGGTATTTAAGGACAGGTTGTACTAATTCTGGCGTGCGCAGACTAAACCCGTGAAGGCTGCGACGCGAAGAAATTCGATTTAAGACTGCACGTCAAAAAAAAAAAAAAAAAAAAAAGAGAAAAATCCACCAAAACCCAGCCGGTCGCCTTGGAAGCGCGTGCGCGCGGCAGCACGAGGCTTTAGGGTCGCCGGGTTTCGCCGCGTGTCTTTGGCCGCGCCGTTGGCTTCTCGGGGGCTCCGAATGGCTCGGGTGTGTCGCGGGTCTGGCAAGAGGTGCTCGAGTTGGTCCGGAAAAGGGGCAAGCCAGCAGGCGAGCGGCGAGGGGTTGCGCCACGGCCGCGCTCGCCGCAGAGGGGCCCAGCCAAACGGGGCAGGCCGGGGCTGGCAGCGCGGCGCAGCGAGCTCCGGCGGCGGGTATCTTATCTCCGGCCGGGCGCGGGCTGCGGTCGCAGCCTGCTGCACGACGCACGCAAACTGCCTTGGGGTGGGAGAGATAAGGCGCAGGCAGCGTGCGACGCCGGCCCCCCCCCGGCTCCCCGCGCCGTCCCGCTCGCAGCGTGCTGCGGTCGGCCAGCACCGGCTGGGCCCTCCCCGCCGGCGGCGCGCGGCCGGCCCGGCGCGGGGCGGTCGGAGCGCGGCAGGGCGCCCGCCGGCTTGCGCGCCGGGGCCCCTTTCTGCGAAACGGCGCAGTACTCGGAACCGAAACCCTCTGCGCCTCCCGGCCGGGCGCTCGGCTATTTTTACCGGTAACGCGGTGATTTCCTCTTCTCTCTCTTCCTTCCCCCCGTTCGGGGAAAATAGCCCAAGCGCCCAGAGCGCGCGGGAGGGAGGGCGCTTCTGCGAACGAGAGCGGCGGCCGGAGGCGCTCGGAGCGCGCCCAGGCTCTGCCCGCGCTGCCCTCGCCGTTCGGAGGCCGGGGGAAACGCCGTTCCGGCTTTGCCGCGCCTTCCCCGGCCGTCCGCGTCGCTGTCGCCCCGGTCGAAGGAGAGTGTTTTGTTGGGGACCGGGGGGGGGGGTGTCAAACCGTGGGACCGAGCCCCTTTTGGGTTCCGGTGCCGGGTGACGCTTTTCCGCGTGACGGAGAAGGCGGCGCACGCGCCTGCACGTGGGATTTCGTGCACGAAGCCGTGCCGTGCCGGGGCGTGGTTTGCCGCTCCCCCGTGTGCTGCGCGCCGTCGCCTTCCGCTGCCGGCGGCCTTTTCGGGAGATTTCGGGTCTTCCTAGCCGGGCGTCACGCTAAGCTACGGTTCGGGGCCGGGTGCGTATCGGGCGCGGGGGTTTTTTTTCCTTCTTCCCGCACGTTGGCTTGATTCTCGCTTCGCTCTGCGGCCGCTCGGCCTTCCCGCGGCAGGGTTCCTGTCGCCGCTATTGACCGACGCGCCGATTCCTTTGCCGTTTTTAAATAACCGTCTTTTTCCTGCGGTACGAGGAAGGGAAAACATCTTTCCCTAATAGCGCGGCTCTCAAAAGTCCTCGCAGGCGTGAATTTGCCATTCTTTCATTACGGGGACTTGAACTGCCGAATCGTGGAAGCGGGGCGATGGGAAACGCTTGCATACGCCACGTTGGCAAAAAAAAAAAAAAGGCTGTTTTTAAAGCTGCTGTCGTGGGCTGGGGTGGTTTTTCCCCTCTCGCTCCGACGTCGCGTGGAGTCTGCGGTACGGGACGCGCCTCGGTTGCCGGTGCTAGCCCCGGCTCAGGCTCGGCCGCGCGGCGTCCGGGACCGCGTGCCCACCCGGCCGTCCCCAACGCGCGGCCTCAGCAAAGCGCTGGTTTACCGCGCGCCCGGTGCCGCCGCTCTTACCCGTGGCGGCGACGGCCGGGGGCTTCTTCCCGCAGGGAGAAGCCCCCGGCCGTCGCCCGCTCAACAAAGCCCCGTGTGGGTCGCCACGTCCCTTTGATTCTTCCTGCATCACCTTCTGCCGCGTCCCGGCGCCGGAGTTTTATTATTTTATAGAAGCCGTAACATTTGGACCGCGCCGCGCGGCGGTGGCCGGCGCGGTCTCCCCGCCATCCTCCTCCTCGGGACGCTTTCCAGCAGTGAACAGGGTGGCCGAGCACGCGGGGGGCTCTCGGCCCCCGGCGGCGTTTGGGAGCCGGGATCGCCAGCGTCGCGGTGCGCGTTTCAGGAAACAGGCGATATTTGGGCTAAGGAGAAACGGTTTTGCCGCGCTGGGCGTACCGTCGCCCGCCGCCTTCCCCTGTGTGTAGAAACCCGTGACTTTTCGGCGGTAAGTACCGTCAGGGGAAGAAGGGAGAGCCCGGGCAGCCGAGAGTGTATTTTCTTGAGCTGCAGAAGAAGATTAGTAGCATCTGTGTAAACGCCCCGTCGCAGCGGCGAGGGCTTTTTTTTGTACCGCTTGGAAGATGCTCCGGACGGCTCGAGGCAGGAGACGCCGTTACCTCGCCCGCGGCGCGGCCGAGCCCTCCGCGCGCCTTCGACCTCCCCGCCCGCCCCGCGGTAAGTATTTCGGCCGCCCTCGGCCCCGCTCTCCCTCCCGGCAGTAAATTACATATTAAAGCAGCCCGGTAACTGAGCGCCGGCTGCCGCGCGATAAGCTCCGGGAAATCGATGCGTTTGCCGTGCGCCTGCTTGTTTATGACACCTGCCCGCGGAGCGGTCGAGCGACGCTCCGCGTGCCCGGGGCCGCGCGCCGGAGGCTCGCCGCTTCTCACAGGAGAGGGTGTGACCCCAAATCAAATATATCAGTTTCTTTTTTATTATTATTGTTTGGGGGTGGTTTGTTTTGGTTTTTTTTTTTTCTTGGGGGTTTTTGGGTTTTTTTTTTTGTTTTGCTGACGACGGCGGCGTCCCGTCGCGGGGGGTAGAATAAGGCGAGCGATGGTATTTGGCGACGCGGAGCGGCGAGGAGAGGCTGCGGCAGGCTGAGAGACCGGGCCGTGTCGTCGTCCGTCTGCGGGGCTTCTCTCAGGCGCTCCCACGGCTTGCGCCCTTTGCCCGCGTCCCCGCCGCCGCGCGCCGCCGGGGCTTTGGGGTGGGAGCAGGTAATATTTTTAATTTTTTTTTTTTTTTTTTTTTTTTTTTCCAAAAGCCGAAGTTAGCGAGCTGCGGTAATTGACCTTTTGGCCCAGATACGAAGTCGGGAGGTAGAAGACACAGCTTGCGAGATTCATTTTTTCTTTTTTTTGTGAAACTGTTGACCTCTCGCAAGATTAACTCGGAGATAATAGTAATTATCAGCAGATTACGGCGGGTCCGATCGATAGCGAACTTTACCTCCTGCCTAAAAACTGAAGGTCGGCGTTTTTACCGCGGCGCGGATGACTCCGGCGGGTTTTCGCGCCCTCGCCAGCCGCCGAGCGTCCCCCGCGCCTCGGGCAGGCGCGAGCCGAGCGCCGCTTCCCCCGGGCGCTTGGGCCCGCGGGGCGGTCCGGCGCGTGGCCCGGGCGCGGGGTTTTGGGGTGCCGTCGGCGAACTCGGCCGCGGCGCGCGCCGCCTCCCCGGAGGCGAGACGCTGGAGCGCGGAGGGGTAGCGCCCCGCTCCGAAAAGGCGCTCTCTCGTCGCCTAGCTTTTAATTGCCTGCTTTCACTTTTTATGTATAAAAGATCGTCCGTTTAATTAACTGGAGAATGCCATCTCAAAATGGCTAATGCTTTACACATGACGGCTCTTAAAATAAAAGTAGCGTTCCGGCGCCGCGCCGCGCCTCCTCCGCGTCGGCCGCTCGCGGGTCATTTTGGAGAGAAGTGACCCCCCGCCCCAGGCAGCCCCCGGTTCTTCAGCAGGTTTGGGGGGCCCGATCCTGGGTTGCCCCCGCCGGCATTTCGGGGCGGGCGGGAGCGCTGCCGGAGCGAAGGCGGCGATTCCGTCCGGGTCCCGGTCTTTCCCCGCGCCTCGCCCGTTAACCGCTGGCCGCCGGCGGTGGCACCGCGAGCCTGCCCTCGCCGGGGCGAAACCCTGGGGCTGCCCTCGCCGGGACCCCTGCCCCGGCGCCCGGGAGCGCCGGAGCCGGCTCCCCGGGGCCTCTCTCGCCATCAAAGGTGGTCTCGCGGCCGTTTTCCCTCCCGTTTTTCCTCTCCCCTCCGCGGTAACAGAGGGGAGGGGAAAAACGAGCTGCAGCGGGGGACCCCGGCGGGAACTTCGAGGCGAGTCGCTGGGTTTGTTGTTAAAATCCTGCACGCACGCCCGCACCCTCTTTTTTTTTTTTCCCTTTTTTTTCTTTTTTTCTCTTTTTCTTTTTTTTCTTTTTTCTTTCTTCTTTTTTCTTTTTTTCTTTTTTTCTTTTTTCTTTTTTTTTCTTTTTTTTTTTCCTCTTCCCCCCACCCCCCCCCTTTTTTTTTTTTTTTTGTAGCTTAGAAACCGCTTTGTGGCAGAAGGCTGGGCGGGTTTGAATACCGCATGCAGGCGTAGGAGGCTGACTGAGACCATACGGCTTTATCATTCATTAATTCCCGCGCTCATTCATCCCCCTATTTAAACTTCTCTCTAAAGACGGGAGCTACAGATGGTCTTTTGGGACCCGCTTTAGCCTGCAGACCGCGGCCCCGACAAAGGGGTGCGGCGGGAGCAGCAGAGTGTACAAAATATTTCCAACCATTAGAAACCGAGGTCTCGTTCACCGGCGGCTCGGGCTTTGGAAGCGAGTTTAGGCGGGAGCGTCGTAACCCGGCGAGCGGCAGCCGCGGTTCCGCTGGCCGCGATCGCGCTTGAGAAGCCGGGGGAGCGGCAGCGTTTCTTGAGCCGCGTCCTCGCGCGACGCAAAACCCCGCGTCCCCCGCCCGAGACCCGACGAGGCGGGACCCGACGAGGCGCTGAGACCCGACGAGGCGGGACCAAAAGTTCTCTCCCGGAGTAAACCGAATTCCGCGATCTTGTTTTTACACGTGCTGTGCTTAAATATTAACACCAATCGAGCAAATTGCCTTTTAACTGCCTTTATTTGCGTTCATTAACAGCATAATTTAAAAGCTCCCGGATTCGCGCGGAACCTGTTGTGCACGTTGTGGGGGGGGCGAGGCCGCTCGTAAATTAATTAACGGTGAGCGAGCCTCCTTGGAGAGGTCCCGAAGCGCCAGGACGGCTCAGCAACGCCCGGGCTCCTCGCTTCGGGACGCCGCGTACTTTTGGCCGGGGCGGGGGGGGAGCGTGCCGCGTCAGCGCTGGTGTCCCGCTCGTCGCTTGGCTCGCCCGGGAGGTATTTATTTATTTTTCAGCGGAACACGTCGTAGGCAAAGCGAAGCTAATTACGCCGCAGCTGAAGGCAGCGCTCTTGCTGAACTGCTGCCGAAAGTAAAAAAAAAAAAAAAAAAATAAAAGCATGCGGGGGAAGTCGCTGCCCTCGTGGCCCCGGCGCGGGGCCCCGGGGCGCGGCGCTGCCCGCAGCCAGCGGCGTCTGCCCGCGTTGTCCTTCCGCGAGACGACAACTTTCCAGCGCGATCGCGGCGCGCTCGCTCCCCTCCGCGCAGATGTTTGTGCGGTCTCGGGAGCGAGGCCAACTCGGACGGGGCGGACGCGCTGCAGGCAGCCCCGGCGTGCCGTGCCGGCGGCTCCGCCGGGGACCGGGGCTGCGCGAGCTCTTTCGACGCCTCCTGCTTCCATAGTCCTGCCTGGAAAATACGTCTTTCCTTGGGAGGGTGTTGCTGTCGGGTGGGCTCGGCGGCGGCCCCCGTCCCAGCCCCGGCACCCCGCTCCGTCGCAGCGGCGCCGGCGGGCGCTGCCCCGCTCCGACCGCGCTCTGCCCTCGCCCTGGGTGCCCTGAGCTCTCGCCGAAGCCGGGCGCAGTTCAGATACGTTAATTTACTGGCTTGACGAGGTGCGTAACCTTCGTCTCCCGGCTTCGAATTGGAAAAAATTAGTTCTTCGTCAGCCCCGGGAACGCCTGCGGAAGCGGCGTGGACCCCCGGCGCTGCTGTGGGGCGGGAGGAGACGGACCTGTGGCCGGGAGAAGTCGTTCCGGAGAATCCTTGCAGGAGCGCAGCGTTTCCAGCCTGTCCGAGGGCATCTCTCTCCACCGCAGACGGGCTGCGTAACAGCCCCGTCTTACGGTTTCATTAATCAAAGACACTTCCACTGCCCCTTTACGGCACCGCGGCTGCCGCGGCTGTCCCGCGCTGACAGCTCCCTAATTCATCTTCCCGGGGAAGGAGCCGGGGACCCGCCGCTCCTGCCGCGGGTGCTGCAGCCGTCGCCCGTTTTCGGTGCCGCGGGCGCACGTGCGAGGGGTTCGGCCCCGGCGCGCGGCAGGTTTTTACCTGGGGGCAAGCGTCCTCCCTTGGCCCCGGCACCCGCAAAACGCTCCCCTGCGCGGGAGGAGGTTTCGGCAGTCGCGCGTCCCGAGGCGGGGAGGGCGGGAAGCGGGGATCCGTCTTACGGCGCGTGCGAATACGTGCTCGAAGCGGGGACGTTGGGCGGCTCTTGCCGCGGCTCCGGCAAGTTGCTGAGGTAAGGGCGGGGGGTTTGCGTGGCAGCGAAGGCGAGACCCCCGGCTGGACTCGGTCCGGGGAGCACTTGCGACTCTCCCCGTCCCCTGACCGAGGGAGGCATCTCTGCCGCTCCCCGAAATACGGGCGCGAAACCCGCTCAGGCGCCCGGCCGCCGCGTCGCCCTCGGGAGGATGCGCGCCGCCGCGGACCGGAGTCGGCCGTCCTTAAGGCTTGCCGCGGCACCGCGATGTTTTGGGGCCGCTAACAGTAAGGAAGCGTTTTCATCGCAGCGCCGTATCGGCCCGCGCGCTGACACCTGGAGAGCGGAGATAGATATTTTCCGTAGGACCGCGTTTCCGAGCCGCGAGCTCTTCCCCGGCCGTTAATTAATCCTCTGTAGTTTAGCGACCGATGAAATCACGCCGCTGTGAAATTTTAATCCGTGCGCCGCACAGGCGCAACTGACGTTATCGGAGGACCCCAGGTGCGTGCTTCAAATTAGCTCGTTGAATCTCTTGCATATTTGATTAGCTTATAAAACTCCTCGGGATCCGGGCCGCTCGCCGGAAAGACGGCGCTTGCCCGTAATCCGCGCCCGTTCCCGGAGCGGGCGGCAGAAGGCTCGTCGGGAAAATAGAGGCGAGCGCGGCAGCGAGGTGAAGCCGACGGCGGGGGGACGCGGGGACGTCCCCGGCTGCCCGGCGGAGGCCGAAGACGAGCGCGGCGCGGGGAAGCGGCGCTGGGGCTCGTCCCCGCGGGCACCGTCCGGTTCCTGACGCGTCCCCCAGCCGCGTCCCCGCGGCGGGGTCGCTGGAGGGAGCGGGAGTTGAAGAAAAAACCAAAACCCCCTAACCCTCCCTTAGGGTTCGGAGGCACGGGCGGCCGAGGCGGGCGCTTCGCTGTCCGCGGACCGCGCCGGCGCTCCGGTGGCACGCGCGCTGCTGAGGAAACCAGGTGACGGATATATTTATAAACTGGGAATCCGTGAACCGCTGGTTATTTCTGAATAGGGAAGCGAAACATCTGCATAATCGCGCCGCCGCTGCGGCAGACGTACTCGGCGCCGAGGTCGCTTTGCCTTTTTTGCCCGAATTTCCCGTTATTTTTGAGAACGAGCTCCCCCGGCGCTCTGCTTGACGCCTCCGGCGCCCGTGGCACGGTTGCTCAGCGTACCGGTCGGAGCGGGCGAGACGCCGGGCGCAGCCCCGCGGGGTCGGCACCAGCCAGGGAAGCCGCCGCTCTTCTCTTCGCCTTCGGTACGTCGGCGTCACCAGGTGCCCGAAGAACGGGGACGATGATGATTTTGGACGGCCGAATTAGCGCCGGTTATTCTAAGCGGGGCCGCGCTTTCTTCGCGGGCAGGGTCTAAGGGGAGGTTTAAATCGCGCCTCCGGGGCTCGCGGCTCGCGTTGAGGTAAGGCGAGGCGAAAGGAGAGGGAGCTTCCGTGAAAGGGAAGCGCTGGCATCGTGCTGAAACGGCGTCACGCCGCGGCATCTGGTTTAAGCTCGTAAGTTGGCTCCTGGTAAATATAAATATTGTACGGGCAGGGAGTTTTAGTGCTCTCTATTGATAGCTTTCCCCTTCCCTGCCCCCCCCCCCCCGGCATTTTTTGTAAAAAAAAAAACAACCAACCAAAAGAAAACAACAACAACCCTCAGAAATAGTAAAATCTTTATTCCAGCTCCTGTAAGATTTATTTATTTTAGCAGCGGTGGTGGTTTGAGGGCAGTTTTCTCTCTTCCCTTTTTCTTCTGTTTTCTTTTTTTTCCCCCCCTTCTTAATTTATTAAACCGAAAGGAAGGTCTCGGCTCCCTTCCCCCTTCCCCGTGCCCTTAATAGCTCTCGCTGCTATTTTAATCCGCCGGGCTGGGAGACGAGGGCAGAGCGGTGGCCGCACGGGAGCCGAGCCTCCCCAGCGCCGCGGCCGGCGCGAGCGATCCGGTGTCGCCGAGCGTCGTAAATAACCGTCTCGGAGAGGGGGGAAAAAAACCCAAAAAAGCCCAAAAAACACAACACCCTCTCCGCCACGCAGATGCCAAACCCTTATCGGAGGACGGGCAACGGGGTTTTTTTGCAGGCTGCCTGCTGACCTTGGCTCCCCGCGGCACGCACGGCGTGGCACCGCCGCCTCTATCTCAATAAAATGGATCAGGGGATGAATCGATTTTTTCGTATCGATTCGCCCCGGCCGGGGTGGGAATCAGGCGGCGGGGAAGGGGTTGTGGGGAGTTTCTGGGGGACGCAAAGAGGCACCGGTGCCGGTTTGCCCGCCCGGTGCTTGGGGCCGCTGCGTGACGGGCGCCGCGGCGGGGACGCGCCGGCCACCGGCCGCCCCTCCGGTTATAGCCCGGTATAAATAAAATGAGAAGGCTCCTATAAAACTCCGCGGCACGAAGTCAGAACCGCTCGAGGTTTCTGCTGCCTGGCTCCCGCGCGCGGCAATGAATATTTTATAGGAAAGGAAATACTTAGCGCCCGAATCTTTTTATAGCACCGCCGCTCCCCGCGGGCGGTAAGCTGCCCACGCGCCCGCCGCAGCCCCCTCGCCCTTCGCGGCGCCGCGCCGACGCTCGCGGCGCGGGGCCGGGCGGCCGGGGCGAGGGTCTCGCCCGGCGGCGTGCGTTCCCGCGCCGCGGAGCCCGTCGCTTCAACAGGTATCGAGCAAAGCCCCCGCCGCGCTAGAGCCTCCCCTTGGCGCGGGGCGGCTTTTTCGCCGTGCCGCGGCAGCCGGCCGCCCCGCCGAGCTGCGCCCCGGCCCGGGGATGACAAAGTGCCCTTTAGTTAATTGCGGAGCGGATCGCCTGGAGTTAAAAGTTCTGATTTATACGACCACGGCTCTAACTGCTCAATAACACGGGCCCGTAATCTACTTTCATTTCAAACAGAAGGGTGATTTATGGGGCAGCATGCCGCTTTAGCTCAGAAATGAGGTGTTCAACATATGCTCTGTTGACATAAATTTGGAATTTATCGCTCCTGTCAAAACTGCCTGTTGGACAAAGGTGCGCATTAAGGCAATAAATGGCTCGGAATAGTTTTCTGTCAAAATTCCTAACCATTGTATTTACTCCGTTCGAGGGGAAAAACATACACTTAAAAGTAATCAACCGGCCGAAAGCCGTGCGTCTGGCTCGGCGCGGAGGGGCGGGGGTCTCCTCCCCGCCGCCCAAGAGGGGCGGTGGGGAGGGGCCGGGCGACCGGGGCTCCTTAAATAAAAGCAGCAGAAGGCGGTTTTCTGCGGGTTTTTAAGCAGGCGGGGCGGGGGAGCTTGCGCGCGGTGGCGGCGGGCCGCTCGCCGTCGGCTTTGGGTACCGGGTCCGCGCCGGTACCCGCGCCCCCGGGATGCTCCGCCGAGCCCCCGCGTCCTCCGGCAGCGGCCGGCGGCGTTTGCCACCGATCCCGGCCTTTTCACACCAAGCGCCCTGTGGGGAAAACTCGTAATTTTGACACCGCGCGGTCTCGCCGGAGTCGCCGTCCCTTTGAAGTGCTTTTTGCGGGGGCATTTACAGGCCTTTTTAATTACCGGCAGCTCGCGAGGGGCCAACCTCCTTTTTGTCTGCCGGCGCTGGCTGGGGAGGGGGTATCACCCCACCGTCGGTTTAGAGAGCCCTTCGCCGGACCCCCGCGCCGGGGGCTGGCTCGGGAAGGTCGGGAGCGCCCACGGGAGCATCCTCCCGCGGTACCCGGCAACCTGGAGGCTTCCGCCGGCTTCGTCCTTCTGTGCGCCTCAAGCAGGAGCGACGGAGGCAAACCCATTTTTTATTCTTTTTTTTTCTTTTAAAAAAAGAAAAAAGGCGCTTTTTCGGGTTACCGCCGCTCCCCATCCCGCAGGCACCTGGGCCGCGTCGCCGGCGGGGACCTTGCGGGACGAGGGGAGCGTAATCTCCGCGCCGGGTTGCAGCTACAAAGCCTGGTTTCATCTTTTTGCGCTCCGGTTCGGGCAGCATCGCCGCGAAGCGACGTATTTTAACGCCCTTAACTTCTCCCCCCGCCCCCTTCCTAGAGGCACAACTTTAGAAGCACATATTGATCTTTCCCCTCAGATCTTAACAGCCTGAGCAGCCGTAACACCGTGCTTACGTCTGCCAGGTTTCTGCGCGGTTTCGCAGCGTCTCCTTAATCCGGCGAGCAGAAATAGAACATTTCAATCATATTTTGCTACCGGGAAACCGAGCAGATAAAGCGCTTTAAGACCTTGTTGAAAGGGACCGCGCGAGATGGCGAGCGATAAGGGCGCCGAATGGCAAAAAAACCTTCGGTCGCCGCCGAAATTTGTCGGTTGGGGTGTTGCAAATACGTGGCTCGGCGAGCACCCCGGCGCCTGGCGGGAGCCGAGGGGGTGACGCGACCGGGAGGGAACGGCAGCGCCCGGGCTGGGTGGGCGCGCGGGTTTCCGGGCGGCCCCGGCGGGCTCCCGGCTCCCGTGTTTTCCCCTCTCCTCGCCGGAGAAGGTGGGAGAGGAGGTCTCACCCGCGCGCCCTTTGCCCGGACCGACGCGTAGACGGCAGCGCCCCAGGTTCTCGGTTTCACCCGGCTTGCCCTGGCTTTTGGGGGCGCGGCGCTGGCGGGCAAGGTTGGCCGTGCTCTTCTTTTCCGTAGGCTTGGGCGACGCCGAGGAAGACTTGTCTTCTTCTTTCCGCTCCCTTTCTTCAGGCTGGCTGGAAAAACGAACGTTTAAAACGTCCTACTCGAACTAATTAACCAACTGCGCCTTACTTCGCCGAAAAGGGCGTTCCAGGCGCGAAGAGGCGGGCGCCGCGCCGTTGGCACGGCGGGCGCGGCGCTCTTCCTCACAAAGCGGTCGAAAGCCGGCGTTGAGCGCGGAAGCGAGCTCGGCCCGAGCCGGGGAAGCGCGGCAGGCCTGTCCCTAATTAAAAATGCAAAATGAGAAGGTCGTCACTCACTTAGCTGCCTTCTTGGCAGCGGGAGGCTGGCGGGAGGCTGGCGTTTTATTTATTTTTGCAAGGCGGATAAATCCTTTGGATCGTAAACCTTCTTGGCCTGAATTCGTGCATGACTCTTAATCCTCCGCTATGACACAGTGAATTCGGGGCGAGCCTGATTAATAATTGCGTTATACAGCAAAGCGGAGAGTCGAAACCTGCTCCTGCTCCTTTCCGCTCCCTTTCTGCTCGCTGCCGAACGCCGCGGGGTCTCCTCCTGCCGTCCGGCGCTTCCCGCGCCGCCGTCGAGCATCCCTGCCAAGCGGGACGCGGGGCGGGACGCGGGGCCGGCCGCTTGGCGCCGTCGCGAGGGCATCGGGCGCCGGCGGGGCAGGGCACGCTCCAGGGCCCCGGGCTTTCCGCGGCTGGGAGGGACGCTCCGGCTGGGGCTCGGCGGAGCAGCAGCTTCGCGCCGGTACGGCTTACGCCGGGGGCGGGAAACGAAGCTCCCGCGGAGCTCGACCCGCGCGCGGAAGGCGAGCGGTCCTCGGCAGCCCGGCACGGCCGGGGCCCAGAGGGTTCGGCGGCCGGCCCCGTTGAAGACCGTTTCTGTTTTGCCCTTGGCGACAAGGCAATAAAAAGACGCCCGCCCTGTTGCGGAGCGACGATGAACGGCGGGCGCGATCGGAGGTCGGCGCGCCGCGGTTTTCTGCGTCGCTCCTCGAACGCGTACGGATGCTTCTCTGTTGACAGCGTCCGATTTGGCAACTTTGCACGTGCTGCCGTGGCGAGCCCTCCCCGGCCGGCGGTACGAGCGGTTCGCGGCGACCGAGGCGCGGCCCGCGGGCGGCAGCCCGGCGCTCGGCTGGAAGCGGTTGTGGCTCGGGGGCTTTTTCTCAATGCCGCTGTCGAGCGCGGAGCCGGGTCGCTTTGCAAAAGCACCCCTTTGTCACCAGCTGGCGTGCTGGAGTAAAGCAACGAGCACCCGTTCCAGGCGTTTCGGCTCGGCGTGGGGCTGGGCAGCGGCTGGCCCTGAGCGGGGCGTCCATGGGTTTGGGAGGGGTGGCCCTCGGGTGGCGATGATGGCTCCGGAAGCAAGATGGAGGTGGGTGGGTTGGTTGCTTGGTGAGTTGCTTGGTGGGTGGGTCGATCGCTTGGTGGGTGGCTTGGTCGCTTGGTGGGTCGGTGGGTGGCTTGATGGGTTGGTGGGTGGCTTGGTTGCCTGATGGGTCGGTGGGTGGCTTGGTGGCTCGGTGAGTGGGCTGGTTGCTTGGTGGCTTGGTGGGTGGGTGGGTGGCTTGGTGGACTGGTCGCTTGGTGGCTTGGTGAGTGGGCTGGTGGCTTGGTGGGCTGGTTGCTTGGTGGCTTGGTGGGTTGGTGGGTGGCTTGGTGGGTCGGTGGGTGTCTTGGTCGCTTGGTGGCTTGGTGAGTGGGCTGGTGGCTTGGTGGGTTGGTTGCTTGGTGGGTCAGTGGGTCTCTTGGTTGCTTGGTGGGTCAGTGGGTGGCTTGGTTGCTTGGTGGGTCAGTGGGTCGCTTGGTGGCTTGGTGAGTGGGCTGGTGGCTTGGTGGGCTGGTTGCTTGGTGGGTCGGTGGGTGGCTTGGTGGGTCGGTGGGTGTCTTGGTCGCTTGGTGGCTTGGTGAGTGGGCTGGTGGCTTGGTGGGTTGGTTGCTTGGTGGGTCAGTGGGTGGCTTGGTTGCTTGGTGGGTCAGTGGGTCGCTTGGTGGCTTGGTGAGTGGGCTGGTGGCTTGGTGGGCTGGTTGCTTGGTGGGTTGGTGGGTGGCTTGGTGGGTCGGTGGGTGTCTTGGTCGCTTGGTGGCTTGGTGAGTGGGCTGGTGGCTTGGTGGGTTGGTTGCTTGGTGGGTCAGTGGGTGGCTTGGTTGCTTGGTGGGTCAGTGGGTCGCTTGGTGGCTTGGTGGGTCGGTTGCTTGGTGGGTCAGTGGGTGGCTTGGTTGCTTGGTGGGTCAGTGGGTCGCTTGGTGGCTTGGTGAGTGGGCTGGTGGCTTGGTGGCTTGGTCGCTTGGTGGGCTGGTGGCTTGGTGGGTGGGTGGGTTGCTTGATGTGTGGGTTGGTTGGTCGGTTGTCTTAGGCTTGGACAATACTCCTGCCCGGCTCCGTGCAAGCACCGCCCGTTAAAGGTGATTTCACTTGATCGCGAGCTCCGCTCCACTGCGCGTCTCTTGCCCCCCAAGGGCGGAGCGCCAGAGTCTCCGTGGCAAAGCGAGGCGAAGAACGTGGGTTTGGCCGTCGCGGCCGAGCCCAGCGTCCGCTGCCTGCGACGGCAAAGCCGGGGGGGACGCTGCGAGCGGTACCGGAGCCCCAGCCCTGCTCCCCGGGCCGCTGGGGGATGCTCAGCCCCTGGCGGGATGCGGGATAGGGGACGCGGCCCCGTCGCCGCGGTCGGGAGGTTGCGCGATGCCGCCCGGGCGTAGCGTAGTTTGTGCCGTGTGGTGCCAGGAAACGGCGAGCGGCAGGTTTCCTGTTTGCGAGCTGGTGGTTAGCTTTTTCGCTTGCGGCTCGTGTCGCGCTGAATTTGGATGGAAATTGGGATTCGGTTAGAAAGGCACACAAACAACCCCTTAATTTTTTTCTTTTTTTAAATTTTTTTTTTTTTTTTTTTTTTTTTTTGCAGTACAGTTACCCTTTTCAAAAGCGCTCGCTGCGTGGGGAGGAAGCTCGCCAGCGCGTACTTTGCGTTGGCTCTAGAGCTTGGATTTATTGGGTTTATTAAGTGAATCCAACTGTAGCAATGGTGGGGCTTGGTGGTCTCAAAGGTCTTTTCCAACCTTAACGATCCTGCGATGACAGCAAAGCTTAAGCTAAGGGGAAGGGAATCTCCTCGCCCGCGGGGCGTCACGCAGGACCTCCCGTCCGTGCCCTCCCGTCGCAAACGGGAGCGGGTTTCGGGCGAGGGCGTGGGTTGCCTCGGGCACCGGCACGTTTCCCAGCGTGGTCCCGGCGCGCTCGCCTGCGGGAGGACTGACCCCTCTCTCTTCTCCCCTAGGAAGCTGCACAGCGGGATGAAGACTTACGGATGCGAGCTGTGCGGGAAGAGGTTCCTGGACAGCTTGCGGCTGCGAATGCACTTACTGGCTCACTCAGGTGGGTGGGAAGGGGGATGCGCGGGGCGGGGGGGACACGCGCGCGCTCTCCGTGCCCACCCAGGGGTGCTGCGGCCGCCCGGCTCGCGCCCCTCGTCTCGAGGAGACGCGTGCGGAGCTGCCTGCGCCCTTCCCAGGGCGGCACGTCGCGAGCTTGTTCTCCAGTGCCCAGTAATTTGATTTAAGTTGTTTTTTGGTTGGTGGTTTTTTTTTTTGGTTTTTTTTTCTTTTTTGAGTTTGTTTTCAATTCCTTAATCGGGGAAATATTTTCCGGGCTAAGCAGCTCGGAATAACAAACTCTACGCGTTGTCCGGCCCCGCTCGTAGCCCGAGCATCCCCTTCGCCCCGGCTCCTCGCGCGCATCCCGGCGCCGCGTTCCTCGCGTACGGGCGCCCGCCGCGGTTTCATTAGCAAAACGGCTGCGGAATTAGGCGTCCTCTGCCTAATGACTCTAACGAGCAGGTTCACGCGTCGCAGGGCCCTTTAATTAAATAGATCGGGAAGGGCTGGGACGCCGCGCCGGTGGGAAGCCTTGTGCTCAGCAAGCCAACGCGGGCTGGCGGTCCGGTGGCAGCCCCTTCCGCGGCTGGGGGGGGGTCTCATGGCGTGAAAAAGGGGCAAAAAAGGCACAAAAAAGGCACAAAAAAGGCACAAGAAAGGCAGGCACCCCTTTGCTGGAACGCAGCCGGGGTCCTCGTCCCGCTCGTTCGAGGGCAAATCGCTTGGGGTGGCAGCCAAAGCTGCGCCGTGGGTAGCGTCGCAAGGAACCTCTATTATTTTTTTTTATATATTTTTTTTTTTTTTTTTTTTTTTAATTCCCCCCCCCCCCCCCTTCTGGCCCGGCAGCAGGTTCTGCTTCTCAGGGCGTCGTCACCGGCCCCGACCCCCGCCCCGCCGCTTTTGGGGACGGGCACCGGCGGGTTGCTGGGGCCGGTCCCCGGGGATGCCGGTCCTCCCCCCGCGCCCCCCCCCCCCCCCCGCCGGCGCTGGCGTGCGCGGCTCGTGTTTGTTACGGTCGCTTTGGCTCGCGGCCCGTCCCTGGCGGGCGGCCAGCTTTGTGGGTACAGTACGTACAGTGAACGCCGAGCCAAGCTTGTCATCGCGCGGGATTAATTATTTTTTTTTTTTTTAATTTTTTTATTTTTTTTATTTAAAACCCGGCGGGGGCGGGGAGAGCTCTCGCCCTGCGCTCGCAAACAGCCGCCGTGAATTCCAGCGCTGTTATTTATTAAAGCGGGAGACCTTTGCACCTCTCCCCTCGCCTCCCCCCCGCCCGCCCGGGACGGAGCGAGCTTGCGCCGCAGCGGCGCGAGGCCTTGTTTTCGGCGCGGCCGCGCTCCGAAGGCTTCTTGCCTCCGCGCCGACGGGGACTTTCGCCCCCGGGGATTTAAATTGCGGCGCGTTTAAATTGAGGAACAAATCGGGGACTGGCCCCCCCCCCGGGGGGGGGGGTGCTGGCGAGCCCCCCGCGATGCTGCTGGCGCTCGGCGCTGTTACCGCAGCAGCCCCGCAGGTGCCTGGCGAGTCCCCGACCGAACGTCTACGCTCCGATACGAAGCGTCGATATCGAGCCCTTGAGGCCGCGCAAAGCCTCTCCCTCGGCCCGGCGCGCTCCCGGCGCGCTCCCGGCGCGCTCGCAAAGGCGGGGGGCGAAGGCCGCCCCAGGGGCTGCCCCTTCGCCGGCACGGAGAATCGCCGGCGAAGCCGCCTCGCCGGCACCCTGGGCATCCTCGCCGGGGCTCGGCGGGCGCGCCGGTTCGCGCGCCGGGGTGCCGGTGACCCGATCGCCCGCTTTGGGTCGGGTTCGGTCCCCGGCGGCGGGAGGAAAAGCAGAATTTCTGCCCCGTTTTCAGGGTTTCGGCGCTCTAGCGAGCGCGGACCCTTCTCCCCCGGCGTCACCTCCGAGGGGAGCGACGCGGCCGCCGCTCCCCGCCCCCCCCCCCCCCCCACCACCCCGCGCCCCGTCCCGGCTGGCCGGCGTCCCGCGCCGGGTCCCGGGGTGATGTCAGCGGCCCGCCGGCAGGTCTGGATGTTCTGCCAGCGTTCCCCGCGTTTATGATCATCCGCAGATGTGCATCCAAGAACACGCCGTACCCGCGGCAGAAATTAATGCCGGCTTGACGGCCGGCCAAGCCGCGCGCGCGGGGGAGAGGAGGGAAGAAAACAAAAACTGTTTAATGCTGTTTATAAATTATACGCGCTGGCTGGTGAAAAATACATTGCTGTCGCCCGCCCCCCCCCGTGCTCTCTGCCTCGCGACCAGGAGAATACGGTTTGCTCTTTAGCTCCCGTTTTGGCTGCGTTCCCGCGCCCGGCCAGGCGCTTCCTTCGCCCCCTC